>NC_064638.1:1045096137-1045400377 GCF_023864345.2 Schistocerca serialis cubense | reverse complement strand
ATTACCACATGTTGTGTTGGATAAACACATTAAATGTCATAAGTATAATCATAGTGTTCGATAGTCGCAAGTTTATGTGTCTGTATTTTTGTTGTGTGTGCATGTGTGTATATAGAAGTGCAGGATTATTGATCACTCAGATTTGTTAGTCCTCTTACATTTGTATAATGTAATGGAATTGTTAGTGTTCTGTTTAATACTTGAGTGAATGTCCATTCAGGTAAAATATATTTCTTATTATGAGGGTGATAAGTTATCTTACATCTTTTCTTTTTGGTAAATTCTGTAGCTAAATTATGCATTTATGTATCGTAATTATTTTGTGAAAGTGTTAAAAACAAAATTTCACTGCTCATGATTGCACTAAAATAACTGAACTTAAAAGCTCCCAGTATGCAAAAAATTGTAACTTTGAAAAGACTTTCATCATTTGATTTCAAACTACCATGTTATGGTCCTTTTTAATATAATTATTTTAACAAAGAAGGGTAAGATGTAAATGTGACATGTGAATAAATTTAGCATATTTTGTAAATAAAAATTAATGTAAGTTATTTTATACAGAAGTACAGTTACAGCAAATCAACTGAAATTTTTTGTTATTTACTACACATTCCCTGTTCTATGCCTACAAACATGTATGCATTGTGGCTAATGTCTGGCATCACTCATTCACTTATGCCCTGAGAAGAGAACTGTGCACCCTTAAAACACAGTTGCAGAACAGTTGGTTCTGGATAACAACATTGGCTGTGGCTCATGTATGTTAAGCAACTTGCTGGTTGTAAAACCTGCAGTGTGCTTTCTGACAAATAGTTTATGAAAAATGTTATTGTTTGGATTCTATATAAAACTACTACTAACCAGCCAAGCTTGGCTGTTGCTCAGTCTGCTTAAATGGAAAATGCAGAAAAGAGAAAGCACATATTTCTAATATGTATGGGAATTGGACATAAGTCCTAATCTCCTTCTCTCCCCTGTCTTTGTCCATCTCCCCCTCCCCTTCCTTTGTCCATGTCCTCCTCCTCCTCCTTCCTTCCTTCCTCTATCTTTCTGAGTCTTGTTTGTTGTTATCGAAAATTCAGATTCTGTAGTAGTGCTCTAACCCTATATATGAAAAAGTATGTAGTCTGGTGGTGGTGGTGGTGGTGGTGGTCTTCAGTCCAGAGAATTGTTTGATGCAGCTCTCGATGCTACTCTATCCTGTGCAAGCATTTCATCTGTGAATAACTACTGCAAACCTTCATCCTTCTGAATCTGCTTAGTGTATCCATCTCTTGGACTCCCTCTAAGACTTTTACCCTCCACGCTTCCCTCCAATACTAAATTGGTGATCCCTTGATGGCTTAGAATGAGTCCTACCAACCGATCTCTTGTTCTAGTCAAGTTGTGCCACAAATTCCTCTTCTCCTCAATTCTGTTCAGTACCTCCTCATTAGTTACGTGATCCACACATCTAATCTTCAGCATTCTTCTGTAGCACCACATTTCAAAAGCTTCTATTTTCTTCTTGTCTAAACTACTTATCGTCCGTGTTTCACTTCCCTACATGGCTACAATCCATACAAATACTTTCAGAAAAGACTTCCTGCCACTTAAATTTGTACTCGATGCCAAGAAATTTCTCTTCTTCAGAAACACTTTCCTTGCCATAGCCAATCTACACTTTATAACCTCTCTACTTTGACCATCATCAGTTATTTTGCTCCCCAAATAGCAAAATTCATCTACTACTTTGTCTCATTTCCTAATCTAATACCCTCAGCATCACCTGATTTAATTCGACTACATTCCATTGTCCTCGTTTTGCTTTCATTTATGTTGGTCTTACATCTTCCTTTAAAGACACTGCCCAATCCGTGCAGCTCCTCTTCCAGGTCCTTTGATGTCTCTGACAGAATTAAAATTAAAATGTCATCGGTAAACCTCAGAGTTTTTATTTCTCTTCCATGGATTTTAATTCCTACTCTGAATTTTTCTTTTGTTTCCGTTACTGCTTGCTCAATGTATAGATTGAATAACATTGGGGATAGGCTACAACCCTGTCCCACTCCCTTCCCAACCACTGCTTCCCTTTTGTGCCCCTCGACACTTATCACTGGTTTCCCATTTGAGCTCTTGATATTCATACAAGTGGTTCTCTTTTCTCGAAAGCTCTCTTTGATTTTCCTGTAGGCAGTATCTATCTTACCCCCAGTGCTATGTGCCTCTATGTCCTTAAATTTGTACTCTAGCCATCCCTGCTTAGCCATTTTGCACTTCCTGTCAATCTCATTTTTGAGACGTTTGTATTCCTTTTCGCCTGCTTCATTGACTACCTTTTTGTATTTCTCTTTTCATAAATTATATACAATATCGCTTGTGTTACCCACCCCGATCTCTACTAGCCCTTGTCTTTTTACCTATTTGATCCTTTGGTGCCTTCACTATTTCATCTCTCAAAGCTACCTGTTCTTGTTCTGTTGTATTACTTTCGCTCCCTCTCTACTACCTCTGGTTCTTTCAATTTATCCAGGTCCCATCTCCTGACATTCCTACCTTCTTGCAGTTTCTTCAGTTTGAATCTAAAGTTCATAACCAATAAATTGTGGTCAGAGTCACATCTGCTCCTGGAAATGCCTTACAATTTAAAACCTGGTTCCTAAATCTTTCTTACCGTTATATAATCTATCTGAACCCTTACAGTGTCTCCAGGCCTCTTCCACATATACAACCTTCTTTCATGATTCTTAAACCAAGTGTTAGCTATGATTAAGTTCTGCTCTGTACAAAATTCTACCAGACAGCTTCCTCTTTTATTCCTTACCCCCTTTCCATATTCACCTACTACTTTTCCTAGTCCTACTATCGAATTCCAATGCCTCATGACTATTAAATTTTTGTCTCCCTTCACTATCTGAATAATATCTTTTATCTCATCATATATGTCTTCAATCTCTTCGTCATCTGCAGAGCTAGTTTCATATATACGTGTACTACTGTGGTAGGTGTGTTCTTGATGTCTATCTTAGCTATAATAATGCATTCACTATGCTGTTCGTAGTAGCTTATCTGCTCTCCTATTTTTTATTCATTATTAAATCTACTCCTGCATTACCCCTATTTGATTTTGTGTTTATTACCCTGTATTCACCTGACCAAAAGTTTTGCTCCTCCTGCCACCAAACTTCACTAATTCCCACTATAAGTAACTTCAATCTATCCCTTTCCCTTTTTAAATTAACTAACCTACCTGCCTGATCAAGGGATCTGACATTCCCTGCTCTGATCCAAAGAACACCAGTTTTGTTTCTCCTGATAACGATTTCCTCCTGAGTAGTCCCTGTACGGAGATTCAAATGGGGGACTGTTTTACCTCTGGAATATTTTACCCAAGAGGACACCATCATCATTTAACCATTAAGTAAAGCTGTATGCCCTTGGAAAAAATTACGGCTTTAGTTTCCCCTTGCTTTCAGCCGTTCGTAGTACCAGTACAGCAAGGCAGTTTTGGTTAATGTTACAAGGCCAGATCAATCAATCATCCAGACTGTTGCCCCTGCAACTTCTGAAAAGGCTGCTGCCCATGTTCATATGTTTGTCTAGCCTTTCAACAGATACACCTCCGTTGTGGTTGCACCTATGGTACAGCTACCTGTATCGCAGAGGCAAGCAAGCTTCCCCACCAATGGCTAGGTCCATGGTTAATGGGGGGAGGGTATAGTCTGTCTGTGTCTAAAAATACATTAGAGGAATGTGTAAATATTGTAAATAAGTTGGAAAGGTACATTCTGAGATTGTTAAAAAAAAAAATGTTTTCCCTAAATATACGTATATTGAAGAATTTAAGTACCAGTATTAGAATTCAATGTTGTGACAAAATTTAAAAGCAATCGGTAAAGAACTTTTTGGAGATAACAGTCTTGAACAAACCAACATTTAAATTTCTATAATGATTCCCCTTTTATTACATACATATTATGTAGATACCAGGTGGCATTCCAGTAGGTACATAAAGAGTATTCAAGTGCAATGTTCTGTCAGAATTTCAAAGCAATCTGTGAAGACCTTTAGGGGATACACAATTTTAAACTAACATTTACATTTTATTTGTATAGCTTGTAGCCTCCACTTCTCCCTACACCTCACATAGTGAGATGGTGCAATGACCGTTATGGTGAAGTCTTGTTAATGAGAAATAGGGTTCGCATTCCCAATTTGCCATCATGATTTGAATTTCGTGTAGTTTCCCAAAATTTCTTCCAGCAGATGCTGGGGTGGTTCCCACAGAAAGCATATGGCAGCATGTCTTGTATCTGAATTTTTGCTCAGTTTTTAATAATATTGCTAATGACACATTAAAACATAACCTTCCTTTAATCCGTAACTTCATTATTTTGACAAGAAGTTACAATGAAGAGCATTGGGAATGTGAAGATGTAATATTCTGTTAAAATTATGTCTACTGAAGTATTTAGTGTTTTTTTTAAGGTGCATGTGCGAGTGCATGATGGCTGAATTATTGAAGTGAACATAAATTAACACTTTCATAAAGTCTAATCTCGTGGATGTAATGGTACAAGAGTGTGAACAAACAGGTTTAAAGAAGTTTTCGATCTTGCTCAGATTTCAATTACTGGTGCTCATATTGGTTCCATAAGTTTCCTATTCTCAAAGGGCAGTGGTAGTGCTAGGTGAAAACTGAATGTCAGCTTTGTGAGGCCCCTTTCACTTTCCAGTGAGAAAGGAAATGTTAAATTAAATGAGCTGAATTATACACTGAAGATAAAACAATGGAAAATCCAGGATGGAATGTAACGCAAAAAGCTTTTGGCCGTCCCCCCCCCCCCCTCCCCCCTGCCCGAACACACACACACACACACACACACACACACACACACACACACACACACACACACAATTTGCTCAAATGACTGCAGTGTCAAGTAACTAAGTAACTGAAACCACATTGAGTGTGGTTTCAGTTGCCCGAGACTGCAGTTTTGTGTGTGTGTGTGTGTGTGTGTGTGTGTGTGTGTGTGTGTGTGTCACACATTTAATTATTATATTAATTTTTTAAGATGATGATATAGTTAATACCAACTGCTATCGCCACTTCAATTGATGGTACTGACAATGCACAGATTGTCTTTCTTGGCACATTGTGCTTCTTAAGTATGTCTTAGTCAGTTTTAACTTTGAGAAACTTCTCTCGGCAGAACCTGTACTTACTGGAACTGTGAGCGCCATTCTGATTGTTATGTAAAAATTTTGATATGATTCTTCCAAATTATTTTGTAATATGCACTAAATAACCACATTATTGGGTCCCGTATGTTGGATTTTAAAAGTTTGAAAGGCTATATTCACTATTTTCAGCTTTTCGAAGTATTGTACCTAAATCATTACAATGTTTGTGAAGGTCATCCTTGGTTGAAGATTTCAAATAATTCATATCATAAATAAAACGTAGTTAGTCAAAATATTCATCGAGTGGTTTGAACCGACATTATGTTGACTATTACAGCATCTATTATTGTGTTAACAAAGCTAACTCTGTACTGCATGTCAGCAGATTGTATAGGTTCATCAATTTGTTCATAACCAAACATTCATTTTTTTCTGTACTATTTTTATTTCTTTAACTGAGACTCGATTTTGTAACTGTGTTTTTCTACAAACAATCGAGCTTCTGCAACACTTGTTTCAAATACTGTTTTACAGAATTCCTTGAATCCAGTCACGAAATAAACATAAAGTGTCAATAGCGACTTTCAAGTTCACTGGAACCAATTTTCATAGTTTACTTCAATTGTTGACATGCAGTAAAATCTCATACCATCCATGTATTGCAGCAATAATCTCAAAAGTTAACTTTTCCTTCATGATAGCTTCACAGTTGCTAAGAGTTTTGGAATCATCAGTTCTATTTTTCAGGTCACTCACAGTTTCGATGACATCATTAAATTGCAAAAATATGTCTTTTGCAGCTCCGATTCTACTTTCCCATAATGTTTCAGACAGAGGTTTCAATGTCAATTTCAATTTAGTTTTTATAAGATCCCAACGATTGCTTGTGTAAAAAGGACATAAACTTTATTGATGAAGCTGAAAAACGTTTTAGCTGTTGTAGAAGTGTAGCGGCATCTAGTAAAAGCAAATTCCAACAATGACATCTGCACAGCGTGAACAAAGGTCATGGATTAAGATTGAGTATTCTTGCTCTAGCATCTTTATTAATGCCAGTCATATTGGCGTCATTATCGTATCCCTGTCTTTTACAGTTTTGGTTGTCTAGGGCATTATTTTCTGCTTCATTTAAAATAGCATTTGTTAAATCCTCTCCCATTGTTTCTGCGATGGCAATAAACCCAGAGAAATGTCCCTCTATCTCTCCAGTTGAGAAATTACAAAATCTTAATATTATTGACATTTGTTTCACACAGTTCAGATCCCTGGTACAGTCAAGCATGAAGGCATATTATTTTGCTTGTTTGACTCTGTTTATAATTTCGTTGATAACAGAATTGCACATTAATGTAATTAATTAATTTTGTGTCTCATGGCTCGGATAATGCTGACAAATTTGCTTTTCATTAATATGTTGCAAATGCTCTTTTAGTATTACATCATATTTGGATTGCAGTTTAAATAGGTCTAGAAAATTTCCACTGTTTCTGCTACTGCTCAGGTTAAGGGATTCTTGATACCTTCTAAATGCCAGTTTGTGTGAAGCTAAGTGTTTTATAACATTAATCAGTCTTTCAAACAAGCTGTACCAATACTTTTGTGATTCCCTAGCCACTCTCTTATTTTCCTTATGTATTGTTTTTCCATATTTGATTCTTTTACAAAATTCCATCCATCTAATCGTGCACTCCATGTATCCTTGACTTTGTTCATGTCTTAGCAATTCCCTACTCAGATATTTCCAGTCACAACATCCTCCTATTACCATCTGTGTCTGCAAATGTGAAAAAAGTCGACATGGAAAGCAATAAACTTTGTCTTGAGATGTGGCATAAGCTAACCATCTTAGACGTTGGTTTTCACTGTTACTCAATTTTCTAGTTAAATTAAATTTAGTAAAATGTATTTTATTTACATCTTTGGGGCAACTTTCATCAGGTTTCTCTACAGCGTGTTGGGGACAATTTTGAATTAAATTATGATGCTGCAAATCTGTTACTAGAAATATCCACTTTCCTGGATCTAATTCTATAAACGACTGTCTTACTTGAATGGTTTGCTCTTGATTATCATTTTTGAAGTTTTTATTCATCTCACAATCTCAGATCATAGCAGTTTCACTCAACTCAGATGCTGTATCAGAAAGGATAACAGATTCATTCGACCCTGAAGCTAGTTTTAAGAAACTAAAGACACTTGGATAAGAGCTTCATCGGAGGCCTCTGGAGCAGTTACACCTGAAGGAAGTTTTCTTAAGAGACTTCATCATACTCAAACTTATAGCTTGAATGGATATAATCATCTCAGCCTTTCTTTTTCTTTTTGATGCACCAGATTCCCATTTTCTCCCTATGTCTCTGTCTCTTGAGTGTCCTGACTTGATCTAAAAAACATTTTGTGTTAAGTACGTTAATAAGTACTGTAGGGTACTTCAAGTACTCAGTGACATAATATAGAGTTAATAGCCTGTGTGATTAGCATACATGGCAGAATATATATTTTTTTATTCTGTCATGTGACAGCAGCCAAATAAATACATCAAGAAATATATTTGTATACTGACTTACCATAGGATAAGGTTCCTTTAGTATGTATGGTTGAAATCGATACAACCACACCTTCAGATATGACTTGTTCACTTGTATCAGTTCAATAACTTGAAGTCCGCCCCCGTTAGCTGAGTGGTCAGCGCGACACTGTCAATCCTAAGGGCCCGGGTTCGATTCTCGGCTGGATCGGAGATTTTTTCTCCGCTAAGGGACTGGGTGTTGTGTTGTCCTAATCATCATCATCATTTCATCCCCATCGATGCGCAAGTCACCGGTGTGGCGTCAAATCGAAAGACTTGCACCAGGCGAGTGGTCTATCCGACGGGAGGCCCTCGTCACACGCCATTATTACAATAGCTTGAAGAAAAGAGTGAAGTGTCACTTGGTAGGATTGGTTTCAGAGCTGTCACTTCTGGCTAAGACAATGATCCTGCCTGTATTGTCTCTTCCACAGAGCATTGTTGCATTTGTTTGTTGTTGGATCAAAGTGTCAATTCAGAAAAACTATGCATACCAAGTGGGCTGCGAATATGGTATATAGAAAAGTAAGTGTAAGTGTATTTTCTGTTTAACATGCATCTTTCTTTAATATGGGAATCAGCTTCTTCTCTAAATATACACTTTAATAATGTATCTTACAAAATCTTTTTAGTCTGTATGGACGATTTTACAACAAAACAGTCTCCTTAGAGTTCCATGCATTACTGCCATGTAGTAGACCTACCAGAACCAGCCTGTAGCCCCAAACTTGTATGCTTGGTGTGCTGCCTCACAGGTGTACACCTTAGATACATCTTGTAATGGGACTCAGCTATCATAATGTTGCCAGATGACCCCAGATAAATGTTACTATGTTCATATGCAAGTAGAGATGACAATTAATTAGCTAAAATTTTAACAGCGTCAATAACTTCTTTGCGGGGCCACCACAGGCATCTGGCCATCAGCAGTCACCGACGCCTAATAACACCACTGTCAAAGAGGGCTCATGCTCTCTCCAATTCAATGCTAACTGTGGCAGGAATGGCACAGAGGCTTTGATTTTGTATCCTACTGTATCCATGGACACTGATTGTTGTAACCTGGTCTTTACATTTTGATAGTTACACACTCGCTGTCCAATCAGTTGTTTGAATTATTCACTGGTTTATTGAATAAGTTCTGAGTATGAAATCTAGATAAATTCCAATACAATTTCTGATCTGTAGTTTATATTACACCATCTGCAGTAAATTATCTTATATTTTTGGACATAAAAGTTGCTCCCTGTAAACTCGTTGCAGAGTGATTTAAAGTGGCTTCCAACATACACTTTGTATAAATTTTTGATAATTAGAGTTGAATTGACTTATTGTTGATTACTAGCTTTTCACAAGTTACAATTAAAGTTTTATATTTGTGAGTGACTGAATACTGGAATAAGATTTGTTTGAATGGTAGGTTTTAGATAGAACAATAATTTCTGTCGAATTACACTAGCTAATTTGCCTAAATACAGGATTCTATTTGAGTAACAATGTTTTCACTAAGCTATTCACTCTGAAACTATACAAGTGCAAGAGTTGCTAACTTATTTCATCATTAGCTGTAGAAATGCTACAGTCATTTACATGCCTTTTTTGTCTACTCTGTTGGGAAGTTAGTAATCAGGTATATGTTTACCAACAAACAGTGACAAACAAATCAATAATTACCGTATTTACTCTAATCCAAGCTGCACTTTCTTTCCGGTTTTTGTAATCCAAAAAACCGCCTGGGCTTAGAATCGAGTGCAGAGTAAACGGAAGTTCTGAAAAATGTTGGTAGGTGCCGCCAAAACTAACTTCCGCCGTCGAATATATGTAGCGCTACATAGGCATGCTTTGCAGGCACAAAGATAAATACTGGCACCAAAACCTCTGCGTCAGAAAATAAATTAAAAGAAAAGGTAGAAGAATGTAAACATTATGTCATGTATTCATTTGTGTTTGCTGCTGTCTCATTTAAATCCTGTCTGCCTAATAAACTACGAAACTAGGGAGAGACAACAGCAAACTTGGAAGAATATACATATCATGTCATGTTTATATTTGTATTATTCTTAAGCTGTATAGTGATACAGTCAGAAACGAAGTGCAGCAACTGATTAGCTTTTTAAATCTAAGATGACTCTTAATTTCTGTGCAGAATGTAATGTACTAAAGAGGCGTCTGCAAAGATTTTCAAACTGAGAAAAATTTTCGCTTAACTCTCGTTCAGAACATCTTCTATCGTATGCAGTCTATTATTTGGTTCTTGTTGATCATTATCAAAGAAAGCAGCAGTGTACTGACACAGTACAATAATGCATTTTCAGCTTAGAGTGATGTAAACACCTATAACAAAGACAATGGCACTCATCAGATCAAAGCAAAATTAGCAATCAATTCAAACCAGACGAAGCACGTGAAAAAGGAAGGGTACCTGTATAAATACGGATGGAGCACCTGACACATAACAATGGCCACGTAGTAAACTTAAATGTTAAGCTTACGACTCTAACCAAACTACTGTAGCTGTATCTTCATCCATTTAACCTAAATTGTGTCTCATGTTACAATGGACCAACTTTGTTTCGATTTGGAGGTGCGATCTAAAACTTTTCTCTCCCCTTGAATTTCGAGTCTCAATTTTCAGGTGTGGCTTAGATTTGGGAAAATTTTTTTTCCTTGCTTTTGAGTCTCATTTTTCAGGTGCGGCTTAGATTCGAGTAAATACGGTAATGATGTTTTGTAATAAGCTGAGCTTTTAGGCAAACTAGATAACTCCTTACAACCAAAGGAATGTAATAGGTAACAAGAGTTAAGTTGATAAGGCCTGCGTCAGTATTTGAGATTTTTTGTACTGTACACTTGACGTAAAGGTACCATTATTGAAGATATCACAAAACTTGGAAAAAAATTAATATAATATAGATGAGGTCTGTTCAATAAGGAATGATCATAATTTTTTTTGACAACATACCTTTACTCGTAATTGTAATTTTGATGGCCCTTCTCAATGTAGTCTCCCATGAATGCAATGCACTTGTCCCAGTGTTTGTGCCAGTCTTCAAATACATGCTGGAAACCAATTTTTGAGAGGTCCTTCAAAATCGCCTCTGCAGCCTTCACCATTGCTTCTGATGATTGATAATGCCTCCCATGAAGTTGTTCTCGTGTTAGGGAACAGAAAAGAGTCACATGGGGCTAAATCCGTACTATAGGGAGGGTGAGGGATTCACTTCATGTTGAGTTTTGCACGATATTCAGCAACAACATTGCCAATACGCGGCCATGCATTATCGTGGTGCAGCATCCAGCCTGCTTCACGGAAATGTGGTCTTTTGCATCTGATATGGACTTGCAATGTTTTCAGGATATCCCTTTAGCATTGTCCAGTTACTGATGTGTGTGCAGGTACAAATGCTGATAATCCATTCTACGAGTATCAAAGAATGATATGACCATAACTTTCCCAGCAGAAGCAACCACTTTTGCTTTTTTGATCAGCATGATTACATTTGAAAGAAACTCTGGATCTTCCTCTAACATCAACTTTAACTGCATGCAGATCTGCACGCAAATGTCTTTGTTTGGGAATCAACAGCCTTGGAACTCATCGCGCACAAACTCGTGTCCTGTAATTTTTCTGTCACCAACATGTGGGTGGCACCCAATGAAATGTTTAGTATTTCAGAAAGAAATTCATCAATCCTCTCTCACAATGACAGCAGCAGTGTTGATGTTTTCTTCCGTAAGAACAGTGACTGGAGCACCGGATCCACCTACCTTTGAAATTTATTGTCTCCCCTTTTTAAACATTTTAAACCACCTTCGAGTTGTGCTTTAGGGAAGAACAGACTTCCCATAGGCCTCCTGTAACAGTGTATAGCCTCAGCTGAAGATTTATTGAGACGAAAGCAGAATTTCAGAGCCTCGTATTGTTCCTCACGTTTACCTCCATTGCAGTGGAAGGTGATACTGAACATGTCTGACCTTGCCTGCAGTCCCAACAATGAAACTACTATGGCGTGTTTGTTGTGCATTAAGCTAACAGAATATCATAAGATTAAATTTTAGTGTGAGAAATTATGACCATTATGACCATAAAAAAATTATGATCATTTTTTGTTGAATAGCCCTCATATGTATTGGGGGGAAGGGGGGGGGGTGAGGAATCACACATTCAAATTCAAAATTATTTTGGTTGTTGTAACTGGACATGAGCCTACAATAAAAAATTAAAAAATACAAACTGGTCAAAACATAACACAGAAGAAAATTGTGTTTCGTAGTTAAATGTTTTTCCTTGAAAATCAGAAGATGCATAGCAAGAGAAAACAAACTAAAAAGATAATACACTTATTACTTTTTACAAGAGAAAGAAACTTCCCAGCTTCTAGTCACTTCACTACTTTTTGATTGCAAATTCACTTTTCACAGTTACATGTAGATGAGACTGTGTCCATAGCTTTTTCAGCTCCAAATAATTGTCCCGTGTCCTCTAATTTCATCAGAGTCTTTGGAGATGGCTATACTCCATCATTGTGCACAGAAAGCAAAACAAGACATCCTCTTCAGTATATAATCAATTGTCATAACTAAACCTATAAGAAAATGTTTCATTGTTAGAGACATCCATTATATACACTAACAATTTCTCAAATTGTCACAATAGTTCACATATAAAGAGAATGGAATCTGTTTCACATCCTCCTATACTTGATGGCGTATCACTGTTTCATTTCTCTGGACTCGGAACACAAATATCTAATTTTATATTTCAAATAACCAAGCATGTATTTTACATATTACTAAGAGAACAAAACCCTGATCACAATACCCTGACATAATCACTAGTTAAATTAAGGAGATAGAGGCTGTTGCAAATCATTAATTACTTCACTCAAATTAGATTACTGCCTTCACTCAACCAGAAAATTAAATACTCATTAAATTCCCCAAACGTCGCCAAATCGCCCACTCTTGTCAGAATATTCACATTACTTCTGAACCCTTGTTATCAGTTATTTAGCAAAATTATTTTTCCTTTAAAGTATCTTCGTAACCATAAGTCAGTCATTACCCATAACAAAAATAAAATTTCCCAGTAGTGTGTAGAACGGAACATGCAGCAATATATAACTAGTACTTTTTCAAAATATTACTCTTTCATCAACTTTCCATTTTCAGTGTCATGAAATTACGCAGATAAATACTAGCAAATGTTGCTTAGCTCGAGCAGATTTTGCTATAGCAAAATTATACCTGCCTGTAAACAGTTAGCATTATATTACTCATACATATCTGTTAGTTTCATCATATCATTTCAATCCTAACCTTTGTTATCTAGAGCAGTGCATACTCAATAATTACCATACTGTAGGGCAGATCCCCCCCCCCCCCCCCCCCCCAATGATTAATACCCTACCTAACACATTTCTCATTATTACTTCATTATTTGGTTGATGCATCATTATACCTCATATCCTTCCTTCATCATTACCTCATTACTATATTATTTAAGAAATAAGCACCTGGTTTGCTCCTCATGTACAAAACTGAATCTACAGAACTACACTTCACAGTAACAAACCCTATTATTATAGGCAAGTTTTACTCTCATTACATAACATACAATATACGTACTTCATACCATCACATTACTTTAACTGTGGCCTGAAGGGAAATACATATACAAACATTTCTTTTCAATTCCTCATACATTACTACAGGGAACTCTATCTTAACATTATTCTATTTTAATGATGCCAGAAGTGCTATAGCATGACACATTTCAACACAGATGGACAAACCTCTACATAAATGATTTCACTGTGCACGAAACGTTTGTATGTTGCCACAAATAGCATTAAATCATGTGTTCAAGATGTTCTCTCTTACTGACTCCAAACATTAGCTCATTACTTTAGATCTTAAATATGAGTTTCAGCTACTGTTGCATTTTTCACATATCCTGACACACTTTTAATTTTCTACTTACCTTACCTTTTGGCTGAAAGAAATTTAGTAGTGATGAAACAAAAGTGTTCTCATTATGACCTTCACAACTAAAATACACACAGCTCCTCATCAATTTTGCCAAATACCATATATGTATTGTATACTGTTCCTGCCTCCATCCTTTTGTACTTCCATTACTTCTGATCATTTCTCCAATACAGTCCAACAGCACAGAATAAATTCTGCACTCAGTCATATAACCATACTGAAGGTAACACAAAAGTTGGAGACATGTAGTGACCAACTTACATGCTACTTGCTGGATATTAGAAGAGGTTGAGTGCCTCAGGAAAAAGGAGGGATGAGACATCCAGCTCAGGGAAGTTTTATCACCATGTAATGAATTCAATACAGAGCATTGAACCACCTACTTGCTGGTAGGTTCACAATTAATTTGATCCTCTGCTATTCCACCTAATTTTATATTACTGATTTCAGAACAAAACTTGTGTTTAAGAAAATGTACATTCTCCTTTCATTTGCATTGCAGATTAATTCCTGATTCATGTTACTACAAACTGCTTCCTGTATACCTTCATTGAAAAGTGTTCTTGTCACACAAGAATTGAAATTTAATTTTTGGGCTTGATACGGAAAATTTCTTTTTCAAATTTACACAGAAAATAATTTCTTGCAGTTTCTCACCAAATATTAGTGTTTGCAAACTGTTCACTATTTAATGTATCTCCAATGCTCTGTACATATCAATCACTGATGACTTGTGAACAAGTTAATTTAATTTGGTGACTTTTCTCCTCTCAGTTCACATTTCAGCACAACGTGATTTACATCGATTGACATTTACCAGTTGTGTTTCATATACCTTATTACTAATTATCAAAGCTTTGGATTCTTTGTTGATAAGACCATCACCTTTGCCAACATTTTTGTTTACTATCAGTATAAACTCTGTTTCAACATCAGATGTACCATTATTTACATCAACAGTTTTCTAATTGATCCCCAGATCCTGAATATTAACATTACTTACTTCACTGCATCCATAACCACCACCACCACCACCACCACCACCACCACCACCACCACCACCACCACTTATATCAGTATTTACACCCGTATTTGTATGCACTAGCCCAGGTCATTGACTGAGATAAGCATGTTACCTGAAACTTTGGCACATTTTGTTTTCAGTGTCATTTACTTTAGGTTCAATTAGTGGCAGATCACCTACACTACTGTTAATTATCAAAGTCTCATCTTCTTTCTTATTCTGACATCCATTCACACTATTATCTACTATGTCAAGAACATCATTCATTATTTCCACACACTATGCCTCAACGTCCACACAAACAGCAGCTTTGTGCTCAACAGAATCACATTTTTTTTGCAGCTTCACGTACCCCTACACTAGTGGTCAACTTTGTTCACTTTCACTTTATTTCTAATGGGCAAAGCTTCCCCACATCTGTTCTTCAATAAACTGATCAATGAGACTGAACCATTTCATTTAGTATTGATAAACACATTGTGTTACCACAGCTACTTTGGTCTCAATAGACTGCTCTTCATTTACTTCAGTAATAATCACCAATAACTCAACTGTTCCTTTCCCATCAGCTTCCTGTTCCAAATCATTTACCTTCCCAACAGCTTAAGTCTCCATCTACCAACTTACCGTTTCAGCCTCACTCACTTCAGATTAATCTGCTTATACTTCATTTACATCTGTGTCACTAGTTACTAATTCATACACTCTTTCATTCTGACTTTCAGTCTCATACTACTCTGTAGCATCACGCCAGTTCTCCACTATCCACTCATGTTCTGTATAAATCTCCTTGCAGTTGTCATCTAATTTATCCTTACTATTCTCTCATGCCTTTTTCACCCATTCATGTCTCACCCTAGCTGGTATTCATTCTTTAATTGCATAAAGTCTGCTTCCCGCTCTTCCATAATAGCTGGAAAGAATTCACCTGCTTTGTAAAATCTTTTGCCAATTATCTAATTTCTCCACCTCAAAGCTCTGCTGTAGCGATTGCATTCCAGGAGTCCAACACAGTTTCCATCCCCTACTGAAATTTGTAGGCCCATCCCAGAATCTCTCACACTGATGACACCCTGCACACCCACCTTCTACATGCTCCCCAGAATCCACAAAGCCAACAGTTCATTAAAGGTGGTTGTTGTGCTTCCATCAAAAGAATTTTTGCTCTTGTTGGCCAACACTTCCAACCAACTGCCTGGAACCTAGCCTCTCACATCAGATCACTAAGCACTTTCTTTCCAACTCTCTGTGATCCCCATCCCTCTACCTCCTTGGCAGCTACTCGTCACTGTTGATGCTACACCCCCATACACTCAACATCTGTCATGCTCAGGGCCTTGACACTATCAAACAGTAACTCACCCAAAGTCCTTCAGATATCAAACCCACTACGTCGTCCCTTGTACACCTTACCAAAGATATCCCGACAACTTCTCCTTTGAGGGGACGCTATGTAAACACATCCATGACACAGGCATGGGCACCTGTATTGCACCCTGTTACACTGACTTTTTTATGATCCATGTAGAGGAAACCTTCCTAGTCTCCCTAAACCTCAAACCCCCCATCTGGTTCTGGTTGAGTGATGATATTCTCATGACATGGACTCAGGGCAAGACATCCTGTCTTCATTCCTTCACAAACTCAACACCTTCTCTCCCGTCTACTTCACCTGGTTCTCCTCACCCAGTGTGCTATCTTCCTGGATGTTCACCACTACATCTCTGATTGCTCCATCCACACATCTGTCCACATTAACTCCATCAACACTATCTGCTTTTCAACTGCTGCTATTACCTCTGCACCAGAAATTTGTAAGCAACCATGCATGCAAAGTGTTTGAGCTGCTGGAGGAAAGTTAGTTCTGGTGTTATATGCAGCTGTTGTGACAGATGGTTTCATGCATGGGGGAGAGGAGAATGTAGTGGCATGAGGACTGGGGAAGTAAATGTGACTCTTCCTCAGTATTACAAAGTGTGTTCAAGAGACAGGAAAATAGTTGAACAGGAAGGGAAGAATAGAGCCTGTAAGGCTGAACTTGATAGTACAAGGGAGGAACTGATGACGTTAAGGGGGAGAAGGATACAGATAAGTGGAAAGTGGTAGCAGAGAATAGAGGCCACAGAAAGGGAACAGTATGTGACAGTTTCTTCAGTGGCACAAAAATAGATTTGCCTCATTACCTCAATTAATAAGAACAGGCTCATGTAGACGTATGTGTAGTTAATACCCAAAAACTTTTCGTTAGCAAACCAGATGTTTTAAGAAAAGTAGGAGGAAAGTTAGGTGACACGTACAATGTCACAAACTTGATCTAGCTCAGTGCAGCAAGTGGTAGAGGATGTAGGATCCTTGTGCAAGAGATTTACAAAGCAGGATCATGTCGTGATAGTTGGTTGCGCAGTAAAACACTATTACTAGGGATCAAGGTTACAATGTTGAGAGTGACTTGGTAAAAATAGCTTCTACAACGAACCATTGAAATGTGGGAATAGTGTCTGCTTTCATGCAGTATGATCAGTCCCAGCTGTGAACACCTCTGTAGAAGGGTCAACATGGAGTTAGACTGATTGCTTTGGGTGTCTACTGGGTCAAATAAGGTTTTTACTAGCCATGGCCTTCATCTCAGTAGGAAAGGGAAGGGTCAATTGGCTAGTTAAATAGCAAAATCCCTAAGGAATTATTTATGGGAGTACCTCTTTTTTTAGGCTAAGATCAGTGTTCAGTGCTTCAACGTTGAAAGGAATTTGGCTTAATGCGAAGTTCATGTGGACAGGTACTAAAGACATTAACATATCACAAGATTCTTATAAAAGTACAGTGAAAAATAATGTCAATATTGTTTAGAATATCGGGGGAATGAAGAACAAAGTAGAGGATCTTATTGTTTGCTTGGAAGATTTAGAAACTGAGGATCTACTATATGTACTATGTCTGTCTGAGCATTGTACAAGTCACAGATACAGAGAATGTTAGTGTAAGTGGCTAAAAGCCTTCCGCACATATAATTAGAAACAGTATGAAACAATATGGAAAAAGGAGGAGTTGTAATATATGTTAAAATGTATCATAGTGTGAAAAATTTAGAAACAAAAAAAATTTTGTGTAGAGCAGCATACAGAAGCAAATGTCTGTGAGCTTAAACTAAATAATGGCACTTTTATACCTGTAACTGTGCATAAATTCCCACTGGGAAATTTTCAGCCATTTCTGAAAAACTTGGATTTTTTGTTATGTTATCTGGAAGACAGAGGAAAATTAATTATTATTTGTGAGGTTTCAGCCTAGACTTTCTGAAAGAGTCTGATAGGAAGACTGACCTTGAAGTCTTTCAGTTTGGTATTAGTTATTGATTTTTGTACTTGGATAGTACAGGAAAGCAGCACACTGATAGATAACATTTTCAGAGACCATGACAAATTTAAGCAAGTAAACATTTATCCTGTTAAGAATGGTCTTTCTGATCATGATACTAATTACAGTGTATGACATAGCTCCATACAGTAAAGCTAAACAATGCTCCAAAATGATGCATTCAGTTAATCATTTAACAATTGCAAATTTTGGGAAAGCTTGCAGCAGTTAGATTGGAATGAGGCGTACAGGGAACCTGATGCTAATTTAAAATATAACATATTTCATGATATGTTTGTAAGCATGTCTGAAAAAGTTTCCCTATGAAAACAATGAAATGTAATTGTTAACTATATATGGAAGCGGTAAATCTATGAAATTTTTTAAAACTGAAATTCTACCCAACTCTCCTTTGGAAATTAGGAAAATAATAAACTCGCTCAAACTAAAATCTCACATCAAATTGATGGCATTTCCAACAGAGTACTAAAAGCTTATTCCCAACATATAATTAGGCTTCTCAGCCACATATGTTACAGTTCACTGAAACAGAGCATTTTTCCTGATAGACTGAAATATGCAATTGTTAGACCAGTGCATAAAAGGGGAGGCAGATTTGATGCAAACCACTACTGCCCGATCTCATTTCTAACAGGTTTATTCAAAATTCTTGAAAAAAGTAATGTATTCAATAGTAGCTTCACTTATTTGAAAAAAAAGAAATAAGGGCATTTTCAACAGAAAATGCTATATATGCTTTCACTGATCAAATATTAAATGCTCTAAATAACTGATCACTCACAGAGATTTTTTGTTTTCTCTCATACCTTTTGATAGTGTAAAGTGCAGAATTCTTCTAGATAAGCTTAAGTATTGTGATATGAGTGGACAGTGCACAAATGGTTTAATATGCGGTGGCTACCAACCATGATGACCATGACATCATCATCATCATCATCATCATCATCATCATCACTGACCAGTGACAGCGACTTTGTGGACTCTCTCTGACTGTTGAGAAAGCACTGTGCTCTGTTCGTGTGCTGAATCCTCATGTTATCATCTTCAATAAAAAGTGTGTCGCTCTATGTACCGTTTGTGTATTCGATGTTCTACACCTGTCCATATCCCGAGTTCCTGCATTGATGACCTCGACCTCGATGACTCAAGACAACTGTGTATGAGGTAATATTTATGCCAATACAGTTAACGACAATGTGACCCACACATAACTGCTGAACACCAAAATTTGCATGCCACACCAATGGTTCCCATTCCGGACCGTTCAGTGACTCTCAGCTGACTCTTCCACCATCTTTAGACATCAATTGTGCTAGTGAAATGTTTCAATACTGTGGTTCCACTTACAACACTAGTCTCAAACAATTGAAAGTGAGAAACGATCCACTGTGGAACCTCATCGCCACATCCTACTTTGAGAAACTCTATGCAATGACTGGACTGCACCATTCTGGCTGCATGGATTCTCTTTCATCCACCACAGACAGCACATCTAACACGTCTTCTGCACCACACAAAAAGTCATTTGACCTGCCCTTGCTGCCGCTGGTTGCCCAGTGTTTGAAAATGACCACAGAACATACACTGGTTAATCCAGACAAAATATTTCATGAATCACTAATTTGATACTAATATTTTTGATGGCACTGTTCACTGCCAAGCACCACAGCAACACTCTCTGCATCCTTCTTCCACACAGCAGCTGAGCCCAACCAACTATGCCTGATTGCTTCCAATTTTGAAGTCACAGCAACTGGCTGGAGCGACAACCTTCGCACATCTACAAACCCCCTTCTCCCTGTGACCTGCTCTGCACCCTCCCGAGCACAGAATTCCGTTGAGCAGGTCGCTCCCACACCTGCACAGAACTTCCCCATCAGTGTCACACCCAGGCCAGGGCAGAATGCTGCTGAGCACTCTATGATCTTCACTGCACAGAACATCATCAACCACGCTGTGCCTCCGCAGCAGTTCCATGCAATCAACTGCATCGCACCCAAGCAGAATTGGTTTGGCCACGAGCTGGTATCTTACGCCCCCCCTCCCCCTCCCCCCCCCCCCCCATCCCCGCGGCCTGCAGTCCAGTGCAATGACTTGCAGTCTGTCAAACCAAGTAACAATGAGCTGTGTGATCAAGCCTTTCGTGCTGATACATCCACATGCGACTGTCATTCAGTTTGTGACTACTCAGTAGTGCCCGTAACAGGTTTATCTGTTTGAGAAGTCTATCCTAGTCACTTCATCCTTCTGCATGACAGTTAGTCTTCCCTCACTACAGTGACAACAATTGCTACTGCATTTCACACCTCTGACTGTGCATGCGAATGTGATCTTTTCACCAATTTTGATTATGATGAGTGTTCTGAGAGGCTTCCATCCCTGCCTGTTCCTTTTTTCTACTTTCAATGAACCATTTTC
Source organism: Schistocerca serialis cubense (assembly GCF_023864345.2). Lineage (NCBI taxonomy): Eukaryota > Metazoa > Arthropoda > Insecta > Orthoptera > Acrididae > Schistocerca > Schistocerca serialis. The sequence continues at coordinate 1,045,379,831 of NC_064638.1, read as the reverse complement.
CAGCAGACATCAGCACTGGTATAAACTCACCCCTGTTTGAAAGCTCATTGACAATGGACGAACCTACAGCATTGCAAACACATGAAGATGCCAGCACATCAATCACAGTTCACGGATCCATGACCCAAACTCTACATGTGTCATCTTCTTGGAGCCTCACATGGACATTCTCTTGTAAGGGCATCATAAAACTAGACCTAGAAATGGACTTTTTATGCCAATTCCTCCTGTCCTTGTTTGTACATCACTCCTGTACATCACATTGGTCACTGAATCCCAGGACCTTTTGCCCTGACACCTCCGCCCCTCCCTGGTACATCAACTATTCAAGACAGACAGCACTGAGACAGTCGTACATCCATCAATATATTCAAGTTGTGTACCTTGTTAGCAGATGAGTTCATGGTGATCCATCAACACTACACTGACTGCCATGTGTCAGCATCCACACTCCATATGGGGATCACGTTGTTCCCACAATGTAATAATGACACATCCACTGCCCTTACCATCGTCTGCAAGCAGCTCAAGGGCTCAACAAACAACCATCATGACAATGAGTGTGGCAGCACACATGCAATCTCGGTCCCTTCGACCAGTCATGCCTACACGAAGTCTGACCACACATGAACCACACAGCATCTGCACTGTTACTGATCCCGGACACGCAACAAAACACACTCAACAGTACACAATGTTTATTCTTGCCACCTGGCTCCTCTGGCACTGGCATCTCTGGGCATGCCCTTCTGGCTGGACACCACACTGTTACCGTCTCTCTCACCAGAATGCAGCTCAATCACCATCCACTACCAATCTCCACATGACATCACCAGTTTGATTGACTACATTCACATGGTCCCACATTCAATTACCATACACCTACCACAGGTTGATTATGGTCTGTAATGTCACATTCAGAACACATCAGAGGAATCAAACACAACACAATGCCAGTGTGACCACTGTCAACTGCATTATTCACCTCCAACTGTCACTGACAACTTCAGTGCCAGTTCCTGAGATGACCTCACTCAACACAACAATGCCAGACTCTATGACTGCATCTCTCCCTACACTGACTTAACAACAACTCAAAACAGATTGGTACCCAGTACTCTTGCCTCCTCCCAACCTCCAACCCATCATGGATAGTCACTGCACAGGCCAAGCCCATCAGAGTTTGCACAATTAGTGTATCACATCAATTGCACCACCCTCTCAACATACGCCATCACTCTGATCATATCAGAGTCCCTTTGGTACACATGGACGCCACATGCCGACATCCTCACCACTGACACTCACACCCTTACCCCACTGCCTGCCCCCCCCCCCCCCCCCCTCTCTTTGGTTGAATCACCGGCATCCCGTGTGGACACATAAGACATTTCTCACATCAGCCACAGATATACCAATGCTCAGTAGTCTTATGATAAGCACCATGACTTTGAGAAATGATCCAGACGTGTCTCATGAAAGAGGCAGCTATGGCGCAACTGGTCATGCGGCTCGTTGCCTACGAGAAACAGTTCAGCTGTGCCTGATTCCAACCCCAGCCAAGACATGGGTGATCAGAAGAGATTCATAAGTGCAAGAAATGGTCCAGCTATGCCTCCCTTCTAGGCCAGCCAAACTGGCCATACAGGGTGCCCAACATCGGCTACCTGCCATATCACCTCATTGACCTCAGTGATGCTCCTTCATTTCCTGCCCTGTGCTCCAAACTGCCATGGGGGAGTGAGGGTGGGGAGGGGGGGCGCTATCGTCCATAACCACCTCACTGGCCAGTGAGAGTGGCTTTGTGGACTCACTCTGACTGTTGAGTAAGCACTGTGCTCTGTTCATGTGCAGTGTCTCATATAATTGTCTTCAATAAAAAGTGTATACTCTATGTATGGATTGTGTATTTGATCTTCTGCACCTGTCCATATCCCAAGTTCCCACAAATTCAAATTTAATTGGAAGAGTGCATAAGGTTGAAATAAACAGTTCACATAATGTGAAAAAATCTGCAGATTCCTCAAACTGGGGAGACATCAAGAATGGGGTCCAACGGGGTTCAGTTTGGGTCCCTTACTGTTCTTAACATATTGATGACTTGCCACTCGAATTCATAAAGATGAAAAGCTATTTCTTTTTGCTGATGATAGTAACCACACCCAACAAAGAAGAATTAACTGAGGAAATTGTAAATAATGACTTTCAGACATTTTTTAGGTGGTTCTCTGCAAATGGACTCCCATTAGATTTTAATAAAACACAGTGCATACAATTCTGTACAGTAAATGGTATGGCACCATCAATAAATATAGAGTTTGAGCAGAATTATGTAGCTAAGGTAGAATATTCCGAAGTTACAGGTGTATACATTGATGAAAGAGAAACACAATGGTGATCTACTGAAACATTTGAGTTCAGCTACTTATGCTATTAGGGTTACTGCAAATTTTGATGATTAACATAGCAGTAAATTAGCTTACTATGTGTGTTTACATTCACTGCTTTCTTATGGCATCATATGTTGAGGTAACTCATCATAAGCATGAAATTAGAATAATAGCTAGAACCCACCCAAAATCATATTGCAGACATTTATTTAAGGAACTATGGACAATCACACTACCTTCGCAATACATACATATTCACTTACAAAATTTTATATTAATAATTCACACCAATTTAAAACTAATAGCAATGCGCATAGCTACAATCCCAGGATAAATTCTGATCCCCACTGTTATGGGTTAAATTTAACTTTGGCACAGAAAGGGGTGAATTATGCTGCCACAAAAATCTTTGATCTCATGCCAAATATCACCAGAAGTCCGACAGATGGCTAACTAGCTTTTAAATATAAATTAAAAGAAATTCTGAATGACAGCTCCTTCTACTCAGTAGATAAAATTTTAATGTAATTAGTAATCACAAAATTATTTTAAAAAAGGATTGAATTATGACATGTACAGAAACTTTAGTTAAAATGACATGTTCCACATCATTATGAAATTTTGTGCTCGTGCTCTATGGAACAAGCATTTACCTGACATACCCTAATCTAAAAAATCCCTCCCATACATTCTAGCCATCCACGGACAATGTTTTTGCAGCAGCGAGAACTCGGTTGCCCAGTATGCTGAAGGTGTCACAAGGATTGTCACAGACAGGCACTAGCCCACAAGCCTAGTTCACAAACAGATTTTCTATGCTGTATCCTCAAACACCTTTAATCTCCCCATCACCCACAAGAATCAGTCACAAAGGAGTGCCCTCTTGTTACCCAGTATCATTCTGAACTGCAACAACCAAACCATGTCCTTTGCCCCCTATTTATCACTCCCGTAGGGGTTATGAGGACAAGGTCAGATTAATCACAGCAAGGCATTTAAACAGTCATTCTTCCTACATTCCATATGTGAATGGACTGGAAAAAAGCCCTAATAACTGACAAAGTGGGATTTATCCTCTGCTGTGAATTTCCCTGTCGTTTACAGAGTATGGATATAGATTTAGATGTAAATGTGGGTGTACAGTAGTCTAACCCCTCCTCGTGCTCATTGGTATCTTTTTTTCTATGATTTCAAGTTTTGACTTTTATTAGGATCCTCAATTTCGTTCTTCTTTTCTGTTGTGAAAGTCTTAACTACAATATCATTTTCTTTATCATCTCGTCTTTCATCATATATGAAATTATCAGAGGCAACAATGTCTTTTACATCAGGAAGGTGTAGTCTGTAGCAGAGAAAATCCAAATCATATCTGGGAAAGGTTCCTTTCATTGATTTCTTTTCAATCTTTCTCTGTTTGTGATCCTCAGTGAGAACACAGCAGTCACACCTGAAACTTCTCTTAGACAAATATATATTTTGTGTCCAAAGTGCAATTCTACAGGGTTATTGAACTTCTCTAGTTTGATTTAGCATTAAGCCAGCACAATTTGTTGGTTCAGCCTACAGAATCTCATTCAGGTTTCATACATGTATTGCTGATTGTGCTGACTCTACAAATAAGCACATTTCTCTTTGATTTCTTTCATTTTGTTGAGGTGTGTGTGTGTTTTGTCTTGATGTAAATAACTCCCAAATTTATCTAGAAGCTCTAAAAGAAATAACTCTTGATTTTGATCTCATTGTCTTATGGTTCCCATTTTATTTTCATCCCAAACTAATTTTATACCTTTTTCATTAAGACAGAAATATGGAAAACAGATTCACCTTTCACATTCAGAAAATAAACAGTTTGGAGATGTGAAAAATCATCTTCAAACAACAAAAAATGTCTTGATGCTCTTAACAATATGAAATTCATTTCACACAGGTCACCATGAATTATATCCCAAGTATTTTCAGCAAACATCATATTTGTTAGATGAGAGCTGTGGTTGTGATGTTGTTTGCCTTAAGTACAACCAAAGCATGTATATTCATTCCATTCATCAATAAAATCAAATGACATTTATTTTTAGCATGTGTATGACATATATGACATTTTGAAGAGCTAAATTTTCATGCCACATTTTAATTGAGGTTGCTGTTATATATTTGTTAGACTCTCTTGTATGAAACAATATTTTATACTGCTGTTGTTAATGTCAGTCCATTGCTGCAGTTTCCTGACTGTCAACCCTTTTGAAAACTGAGATGTTTGCATTTGCAGTTTGAACAGAACCTTTATTTAAAATTTCAGTAACAGAAAATAAATTACATGTTATATCTGGTGCATATAAAATGTTCTTCAGACCCATGAAATACCATCATTACTCACTGAAAGCTGCTAATTGAAAGTATCCTATCCAATTCCTTCTATTTCAGTAGCATCACCAATCAGTACTTTTGGATATTGATTCAGTTTTATGTAATTTATTAACCAGTTACTTCTAAATGTCATGTGTTGCATGGCAACCACATCCTTTGTACCAAATGTTTTCTTGATTGGGTAACAAAGTCAGGTCATTTGTATTAGCAATACATAATCCAACAGTGGCTAATACATTTGAAACTTTTTAATTCTCTACAATCAGATTGTTCACTTGTCTCATTTCTGTCTAATGTTGCATTTGAACATTCCCTGGCAAAATGATCTTTTTGTTTGTAGGTGTTATGTGAATAATTGTCTCTACAATATGCAAAGTATTTGGCACATTGTTTATTTCTACAATGTTTCTTTATACACACTTTTTTGTCACATTTGAAAAACTGAACTATAGACTTTTTCTACTGAATTGCTTTGAAAAAATGTTTAATTTGTTCTGAGATACATGCATTTCAGGACACGTTTGACTGTTCTGTCACCTTTCATCCAGGTTCTTCCAGACACAAATATCCAATACACTTCAAGATCCTTTTTGGCTGCTACTGCATTATGCCATGCAGAACAAAAGTGGTGAATTTTTGATAGTAACATTCCAAGAATTTGTGGACTCTGTGCCACAACTCCACCTTCTGCTGCGAAATGTTTCACATTTTCTTGGCTCTGCATGAATTTTTGAAAAGCTGACTTACTAGTACCATATTTGTAACTGAAGAAATTTCTCCACAAACCTTCAATTTTCAAATATGGTTTCTTGCTATAAGACATAAAATTGCTATAAATCATATTTTAAGTATTTCACTAGCTGATTATTAATTTGCTTCTTTTTCCAGGCAATGTTGCTACTGCCATTCAAACCTACAAAAATTTGTGCCTCTAGATCTTTCTCAATCCATGATTTTATACGTTGTTCAGTTTCTCCTCCTGTTAGTTTAATTTCCTGTCCAGTTGCTATTGAATGAAATGTCTTTGACTCTAATGATAAATCTAGTTTAAATCGATACCAGAGAAGGAAAGTTGCTACTCACCATATAGCGGAGATGCTGAGTTGCGATAGGCACAATAAAAAGATTCACACACTCCTAGCTTTCGACCATTAAGGCCTTTCTCAGCAGTAGACACACATACACACACGCGCACACAAACACTCACGCAAACACAACCGCGCACACACACACACTCACGCAAACACAACTTGCACACACGTCTTTTCAGTCTCAGAGAGCTGAAACTAAATCACCAAGAGACATGGATAAGAAGTTCTTGGTTTACTTGCCATGTCAAATTTAAATAAAATCCCAAGCTTTTGATGATTGCTTCCCTCATCATTGTCAGCAGCTGAGCTTAATGGTTCTGAAACTTGTAAGGCTCTCACTTTTATGGCCAGAAGATTGCATCTAATTGGCTGCATTATGTCATGATGGCATCATTGAAATTTCCCGTACTGAGATAGTGTCATCTATATCAATAAATTATGTTTTTGCTCTCCATCTAGTGCCATCCACAGTGCAATCGCTCACATTGGGGTAACAAGTGAAATTTTCAACTGGATTGAGGACTTTTTGGTAGGAAGGATGCAGCATGTTATCTTGGATGGAAAGTCATTGTCAGATGTACAAGTAACTTCAGGAGTGAGCCAGGGAAGTGTGTTGGTACCTTTGCTGTTCATGTTGTATATTAATGACCTTGCAGACAAAATTAATAGTAACCTTAGACTTTTTGCAGATCATGCAGTTGTCTATGGTGAAGTACTGTCTGAAAGGAGCTGCATAAATATTCAGTCACATCTTGATAAGATTTTAATCTGGTGCAGAGATTGGCAGCTTGCTCTAAATGTTCAGAAATGTAACATTTTGCACTTCACAAAACTAAAAAAAAAATGTAATATCCTATGACTACAATACCAATGAGCTACTGTTGGAATTGGCCAACTGATACAAATACCTTGGAGTAACACTTTGTAGATATATGAAATGGAATGGTCACATAGTTTCAGTTGTGGTTAAAGCAGGTGATAGACTTCAGTTTATTGGTAGAACAATGGGGAAGTGCAATCAGTCTACAAAAGAGATTGCTTACAAATCAGTCGTGCAGTTCTAGAATACTGCTCAAGTGTGTGACCCGTACCAGATAGGACCAACAGAGGTATCGAAAATACACAGAGAAGGGCAGCATGAATTGTCAAAGGTTTTTAAAGGAAAACACCACCATTTGATAGTTTTATTGTTTATTTAAATACTACCCAGGTTTTGCCCTTTTATGTCATCATTTTCAAGTATTTGATTTTATGTCCTTAACATATATTGAGGAAACTTAACATGCTGTCAAGCTCAAAGTTGGCCACAAATTAAGAACAATATTGGCTCCCCATGAAATGCCATCTTGTAATGGATGAGTAAATAATCATGGGAGAACATCATATTTAGTAAAAACAGGCTTACACCGGTAAAAACAGGCTCATCAACATAAAATATGATGTTCTCCCATGATTATTTAGTGATCTGTTACAAGATGGTTATTTTACATCAGGAATTTTGTGGGGAGCCAATATTTTTCTTAATTTATGGCCAATTTTTAGCTTGACAACATCTTCAGTATCTTTAAATATATGTTAAAGTCATAAAATCAAATACTTGAAAATGTCGTAAAAGACCAAACCCTGGATTGTACTTAAATAAACAGTAAAATAGTCAAGTTGCGGTGTGTTCGTTTAAAAATATTGTATGACTGTTGCTCAGCAACATCAAAATCCCCTATGTATCTCTTACATAGGGATTATAATTGTGGAGATGGGAACTTGCTCTTCAATATATCCTCTCTTCCCGTTACCCACCAGGCCTCAATCTCCGCTATTTCAAGTTGCCGCCACTCATACCTCACCTGTCATTCAACATCATCTTTGCCTCTTCACTTCCGCTTCGACTGACATCTCTGCCCAAACTCTTTGTCTTTAAATATGTCTGCTTGTGTCTGTATATGTGTGGATGGATATGTGTGTGTGTGCGAGTGTATACCTGTGCTTTTTTCCCCCTAAGGTAAGTCTTTCCGCTCCCGGGATTGGAATGACTCCTTACCCTCTCCCTTAAAACCCACATCCTTTCATCTTTCCCTCTCCTTCCCTCTTTCCTGATGAGGCAACAGTTTGTTGCAAAAGCTTGAATTTTGTGTGTGTGTTTGTGTTTGTTTGTGTGTCTATCGACCTGCCAGCGCTTTCGTTCGGTAAGTCACATCATCTTTGTTTTTAGTTATAGTTATCCCACGTGGAATGTTTCCCTCTATTAAATTAACATATATAGTTACACAAACAATACTTGTAACAAGACTGTTAATTACTTTGGAATTAATTAAGGGCTGGCTTTGCTAACATGTTTTCAAATAGAGCCAAATAAATACTTAAAGAATGCTAGTGTTTTGTCTTCCAAACGCTTATAATTATAATAGAATTTATATTTATTTATAAGTCAACAATAGAATTTAAGTTACAAAACAATTACTGATTTCACCTATAACAATAGATACCAACTAGGCATAATCGAAATAAATTAGAAAATCAACTACATACATAAAACTAAGCACGGAATTAGATCTGGTGTTATATTCTTTAAAACTGAGGGCCAACCTTTCTGTTTTATGGAAATGCAGATTATACTAATGTATGTTAGTAGTAATTAGTCAAAAATGAAAAACAAATTAAGAGGAAGATGGCAAAACAGGAGGGGAAGTAAAAATATCTGAGCCTGCTTCGTTACAGACAGATATCTAAACAAATGACCACAGGATAGAAGAACCAACTAAAATCCCTCAAAAGAGTGAAAATAACGCCGAAGAACTTCTATATAGAACATGCTAAAGAACTTTCTTCTCTCCTACTACTCATCCTGGAGCTCTCCAAACCATGGATATACACCACAAGTTGTGTGATGCTTGCATTGTCCGGTTGGTAGATGCTATACTGCTGAGGAAAAATAAACTGGATTTATGGGTGGCCTTTGTCCACAAGGATAGATGCACACTTGTGTTAATTTATTCATCAATTGTACCTTCCAGAAATATGAGATTACTCAGGCAATGCTGTGAAAACATTTCCCAGATCATGATGCTCCCTCCTGTACTTTTCCGGTAGTGGTTCAGCATGTTTGCTTTGAGTCTTTTCACACCGATGGAGCATAAACTATGATTTGTTTGAAAAGGCTGCCTACTGCCACTCACTGGATGTCCAGTTTAAGGTATTAATGTGCACATTCCAGCCTTTGTCACTGACAAACAGCAGGCGCATGCTGAGGAGGCCCATACACTGCAACATTAACTAAACAGTCTTTTGGGAGTCATTGTTGGCAGCCCCGTGGTTCATCTAGGTGACCAGTTGGTCAACAGTTGCACTTCTATTCACCCATATACATTCAACCCTGCCATCTATGGCCCATGGTGTGCCACAGTTGTGTCATTGCAGGATGTGGATAGCACCATTTTGCCAAGTGCAGTGTAATTTAACCATGATGGCACACAAACTGTTCGCAAATTTAGCCATTTTGGAAATGCTTCCACCTGTGGCCCAAAGCCAGTGATCATGCCCTTTCAGACATAAGATAAATTACTCTGTTCCTGCATTACAATGAGTGCACTGTTTCCACATCATCTGGACACACTTCATACACCCTCTACTGTTAGTGCTGCTACCTGCTGTCTGTGAGAGATGGTGGTTACATTAATGTGACAGGACCATATACATATAGGGCATTCCTGTTTTTAAGGATGATCATGTAATGGATGCACTCAATAATAGGCCAAAATCGTTGCCACCAATCTGTTCTACATCTTGGGAATGAATTTTATACGCAATTTACATGAACTTTACAAACAACAATCCTATGAGATCCACCTTCCTCTGTTCATCAATAAGACTCAAGCAGCACTATGGCTGGCACTCCGTTCCTTGACTTCGGGAAACACAATTTGGGAAAAACAATTCTGCAGTTACCTAATGAACCACATATGAGCATACAGACTACTAGACAAGCTTTGTGATTAGATTTTAGATTGAAGAGCTTGTAGCAAATAGAATACAATATGTTATTCTTCATGATGAAAAATTTTCTTTCATAAAAGTATGAGGCACATCTGTAAAGTAAGTTTCCCTCCCGTCTGATAGCTAGCAAGCCATATGTTGTATGAAGTGACTGCATGTACATGATAGAATAATGACACAGCATGGTACATACACTAACAGAACTTTCCAAGATCTCACAGTACCATCATAGAAGGAGTTGAAAACTGAATCTGGTATTGCAGCTTTGGGTATATGTGAAGCACAGTTGTTGACAAAGTTTTTGAACACAGAACAGGGTGCCAAATGAAATTAATTGAAAGCTATGCCAAGTCTGTGGTACTAATGTCACAAGCGAGCAGCTGGTGCATCACTGGTGCAGAGACTTGGCAGCAGGTCACCAAAATTATTATAGGCAATCTTATGGTGTTTGTGCGGGAATGTGTTACAGAGCATCGTCACTTCACAATTGCAGAGCTCGCCTATCAGTTTCCATAGGTGTACCACTCCCTATTGCATGAAATTATAAGGGAGCATCTGTTCTTTTGGGAACTGCATACCAGATGGGTGCCAAAGCAACTAATTCCAGAACACAAAGCAAAGCACAGGAGGGCAGCTTTGACTTTTCTATGGTGGTACCATGAAGTAGTGATGAGTTTCTAACTGGATCATGAAATATGATGAGACTTTGGTTGCATGCAATACTGCAGAACCCAAGCAGCAATCAATGCATTGGCTTCACAGTAGCTCTCCCTGCAAGATGAAATTTAGGGACACTGTGTAGGTGTGGAAAGTGCTGTGTTCAGTGTTCTGGGACAGACAGAGAGTTCTTTATATTGACATTCCTACCAGCAGTGAGATGATTAATGCCAAATGTTAATGCAAAACGATGAGGAAATTGTGACAGGCCATTCAGGACAGGCAACGCAGGATGTTTACTGCAGATGTTATCTTGCTGCACAATAATGCTTGGCCACACATGGCTTGATGGACAATAGAGTTCCTGCAAACGTTCAGCTGGAAAGTGACTGATCATCAAGCTTACAGTCCAGATCTAATTCCCAGTGATTTTCATCTGTTCCAGAACCTCAAGAAATTCCTATTCAGTTGGAGACAGCGGTTTTAGACTAACAGATAGGTGAATTCTGGTTGTGAATATGTTGAAAAATTGCTCAACACTGCCTGTATCCATTCCGGTAAATCTTTCTATTAAACTGAGTTTTCTTTCTGTTCACGACTGGAGGGAAACATATTTAGTGGATGAATCTCATAGTTTGAAACATACCCCAAAGGGAATGTTACAAAGCATAATTATTCATGAGACAGATATTGTATATGACCAGTGGATAACATCAGAAGCTCCATGAGGCAGTTTGCTGATGACACTGTTATAGGTAGATAAAATAGTGGTAGAATGCAATAAGGTTTGCAGAGGATCAGCACTTAGTGCAGAGGTTGACAAGTATCCTTAACATCAACAAATGTAACATTGAACAAAGATCTTTGTTTATCCTTGTTCACACTATAGGTGGTACTCTTCCATCCTGGGGTCTGAGTATCCAACCCTTCCTCTTTAACCAAACCTATCCCTCTCCCAACCAAGGAAGGAACCATTAGTTCCAAAAGCAACATAATGTGTCACTTTAACTTTTATCTGTGTCCATCCTCAGTACTACACATTTTGCCTCCTGAAGGTAATTAGTGGCCAGAAATTCTGTTTCATAATGTATTAAATTTTCATGAATAATTTCTACCCTGTTGTACTTCTAGTATTATGTGAGGGTGGAAATGACAGTCAAAGAAAGACAATCCTTTAAATATACTGTTTATACATGCAAAACTAAACTAAAACTCTGTCTGAACAAGCCTTGGAAGACCCAATGGTACCAACCAGTTGCTGTGTCATCTTCAGTCAATAGGCATCACTGGACGCAAATATGGAGGGGCATGTGGCCAGCACATGGCTCTCATGGCCATTATCAAGTTTTGTGACTGGAGTCGCTACTTCTATGTCAAGTAGCTCCTCAATTGACCTCTCAAGGGCTGAGTGTACCCTGCTTGCCAACAGCTCTCAGCAGACTCAGATGGTCACCCATCCAAGTGCTAGCCAATCCCAACAGCACTTAACTTTGGTGTTTCGATGCAGACTGATGTTACCACTGGGGCAAGCCTGTTGGCTGTTTACATATGTAAGTATTGGTAAATTTGAATGGTGGCTGTTTTATTAAAATTGGTAAATTTGTTATCATTCAACTCACAGTGAAAGCATAAAAGGCCATAGGTCTGTGTGCTAAAGATGAGTACACGAGAATGGCTGGAGACAGGGGCAAGGTCTGTGCCATTGTAAGTAATGTTAAGGAGTTTGATTTCTAGTGATGAGTTGGGTATGTTATTTAATATCATAACTTTTTGTGTGGAAGTTTGAGACTTAGCACATCTCTTGAAGGCAAAGTGACTGCCTTCGAGTGTGAGTTCATAATTTTAACATTGTACCCCAGTGCGTAACTTTGACTGAGCACTTGGTTATACTTTATCATTGTATGTCTAGCTCAGCATAGTTTTGCAGGCAGTTTCATATTTGATTCTGAGCACTTGTTTGGATCAAACTCTTTTTATATTGGGACAGTTGCAATTCTGGACTTATGAATTATTTGCTGCAGTTCTTTGTAAGTTTCTGGTGTGCTTGATAGACATTGACACACATTTTGTGTGGATAGTCATATAATTATTTTAGCTGATGAGTAGTACTTAATGCTTTACTTTTGGTTTAGTGAAAATATAGTGCCATCAATCTGTAAAAATTTGCACATTTTCTGACACACACATGTCTTGCAACTATATAGACTTCTCTGTATTAGTGTTGATTATTAACTGTGTAGAATCTGCACTTGTCCTGAGGCTACAATTCCCTAGTGACTCTCCAGATATTTCAGTAATAACAGATTTCTGTGGTGTTGGCTACTATTATTAACCTTTAGTGATTTAGTCCTACATTATCTATTTATAATTTGATTGATTGATTTTTATTGTTGTAGAGATCTCAGAGATCATCTGAGGCATTACAAAAGTCAATAGTCAATATAAACCTGCTTCAAAAGATTTGTTTGCACAAAGTATAATTTGTTGATTTACTTAAGGGCTTAAACATAAGGGTGTACTGCCACTACTGTGACCCGAAACCAAGCCAGCTTTGTCACTAGGTCGCACTTTTCTCTGATTTTCAGGTGCATTCAATATACTTTCATGACTAAATGTTGACTATAATTGCAATAAAGAGCATGTTATACAGTGGTATGCTTAAATTGTTACGTGCCACTTTCATGTACTGTATGTGTAGTATCACAAATATAAGCTTTTCCACACCAACACAGCACTCTGTAGACTACAGCTTTTTGTGAACACAGATCATCCTTTACCACAACCAGAAGAGCATGTGTTTTTGTAGGTAGCCAGAAAATTAATTAAGCATAGTACTTTTTTTAAGGATACTGCCTAATTTAGGTGAAATGATGCATACATAGAGGTGGAGAGGGGGAGTGCATTGGACTGGAATAGCTCCATTCCTCCTTTATCTTGTGACTGATCACATTTACCCTTCACTGTAGCTGTACAAATATGAGTAGTGGAATATTTGTTTTCTTCAAACAGAGACTGTGAGTGTTCTGACTTCTTTATATTACTGTCCCTGTCAGACACAACAAGAACTCAGTACACAGAATTTGTGAAGGGTGATATATTTATCAGTGATATTTATGATGAAAACACATACTAATGTATAATATTTGGGGTCAAATATAGACAATCACAAGCTCTTACAATCTTACACCCCTAGATCTAGTCCCCAGGTCCATTTGATCACTGAATTAGATGCACTTAAAAGTCCGTTGTTGTTCCTTTGTATGTTCAAAGAGAACATCAGCAGTGATATGGTGGACTGACTGTCAGGAGTCACCACAGTCACAATGTGCAGAACGAGTCCACACCCACTTGTGCTGCAGGTAATCACATCTTCCTTGTCTGTTTCGAACCTGTTTCATGATTGTTCATTGATGTCTGTGGAGATCAAATCCTTGTATCTGAATGGGAAGGTTCTCAACTATATATGTGTTGACTACTAATGACTGATCCCACTGGGTTTTCCATGAATGGTTGTTAGTGAAAAAGGACCCAAATAGCTTCTTTCCTGTGTGCCATGATGATTTCAAGCATTGGTATTCTGTTTGTACAATATATTGATGAATGGGTAGCTGAGGATCCAACTGACTCATGTTTCAGACCTTCAGAAGGGCAGTGGCAGTTAGAAACCTACACATCAGTTCATGTGGGCTTAGATAGCAGCTTTAGTGAAATTAAGGTAAGGCTGTTTTAATGCAGTTGTAGTGCAAGGAGTTGAGGAAAATGGTATTTGAGGCATTTATTAATTATGAATGACTATGAAGCAGTATGTTGTAAGAAACTTGCAGTCCATGGTTGGAGTTTTGGACTAAAAGTTTTTTATAACATGTTAAATAAGTGACTGTGTTGTCAACACCGAACTTTACCATGGATAAAGTGTTAAATTTATAAATACACTTATATTCATTATTAAATGAATTAATCACTGCCACCACTGCATATTGTTATGATTGTGGTAATGTGACAATTGCCTGGCCATTCTGTTTCTCCAGACCGCAGCATTCTGCCATACGAATAATTATTTTTCTCACCCCATTGCGAATTAAACTTTCCCTAGAAATCTTTACACTTCTCGGTGGTGTAAGGAACGACCTCGATGGGCCAGCAATGGCTTTATCATCACTTATTATTTTGAATTACCTTTGCCCAGTTCCCAAACAGCTGCTACTGTTAGATGGCTAAGATTGTCAGAGATTAGAGTGTAGACAGTCGGCATGAAATGTTCCAAATACTGTCAACACTACAATGAAAGAAAGCCACCTTATTTTCTTAACCAAACTGAAATATTCGACAAAACTGAAGGATTCTTTCCGTATTATACCTGTCATGAAATGGATAAAATTGAGTAGCTATATGTTGTTTTATATTTGACCTTATGTTTTCTTAAAATATTACAGGGTGCATCCATAAATGTATGTGGGTATCGCTTCCTAACAAGTCTCTGAACTAATACTAAAGAGTATCAAAGCTCATACTATAGATGAGTCATTTATTTTGCCTGCTTGCAAAAAAATGGTCATGACAATGCTAGGAAATGAAGCAGCTATGAAAATAAGCAAGATTACTTTGTCGAATGATACAGTTCACAGGCGTATTATAAAGATGTCTACTGATATCAAGAAAAATTTATGCAGTAATAAACTCAAGCACTCAAACTTTGCATTGCAAGTTGATGAATCGACAGACATTACCGACCAATCACAACTCTTAGCATTTGTCCATTTCATTAATCAAGATCAGATAGTATATCCATTTCTTTTTTGCAAAGAGGTAAGTGTGTCTACTAAAGGTGAGGACGTTTTCAGCATTATAAATGATTGTCTTAATAAGTGGCAGTTAACACGGAAGTCGAATCTAGACATTTGTACAGATGGCTCCCCTTCAATGGTAGGCTGTGTTAAGGGCCTTATTCCTTTTGAAAAATAAAATAAAATAAAATGAAGATGTTATCATAACTCACTACGCCAAAACTAAAAGTTACATTTTAATTAGTAAGTCTAAGTTTCAGGAATGCTTTTGTTAGTTGCTAAATGTAAATACTGTAATAGTGAAAAATTCTTTATCATTTAGTGAGAGGCCTATCCAGTAAAATTGTAGAGGAATATCAAGTGTGTAAAATAACGAAATGTGCAATGACATCCCCTGTAACATGCACAAAACATAGTGAAGTGAATATTCGCCTTGCTTAAGCCACAAGGAGTATTGGGAAGGGAAGGAAACCAGCCCAGTTATTCTGTGCTATGATGAATCTCCCACTGCTACCTGTCAAATCTGAGATATATTATATCTGTTACCCCCAACCCCCCAATGAACCACGGACCTCGCTGTTGGTGGAGAAGTTTGCATGCCTCAGGGATACAGGTAACCATAGGTGAAACCACAACGGAGGGGTATCTAACAGAGGTCAGACAAATGTGTGGTTCCTGAAGAGTGGCAGCAGACTTTTCAGATAGTCCCCATTCGGATCTCCGGATGGGGACTACCCAGGCGGATGTTGTTATCTGGAGAACCAAAACTGTCGTTCTATGGATCGGAGCATGGAATGTCAGATCCCTTAACCAGGCAGGTGGGTTAGAAAATTTAAAAAGAGAAATGGATAGGTTAAATTTAGATATGGTGGCAATTAGTGAAATTTGGTAGCAGAAGGAACAACACTTCTGGTCAGGTGAATACAGGTTTATAAATCAAATAAGGGTAATCCAGGAGTAGGTTTAATAATGAATAAAAAATAGGAACATGGATAAGCTACTATGAACAGCATAGTGTATGCATTATTGTAGCCAAGATAGACACAAATTCCACACCTACCGCTGTAGTACAAGTTTGTATGCCAACTAGCTCCACAGATGACGAAGAGATTGATGAAATGTATGATGTGTATGATGAGATAAAAGAAATTATTCAGATAGTTAAGGGGGATGAAAATTTTAATAGGAAAAGGAAGAGAAGGAAAAGGAGTAGGTGGATATGGACTGGGAGTAAGGAATGAAAGAGGAAGCCGCATGGTAGAATTTTGCACAGAGCATAACTTAATCGTAACTAACACTTGGTTTAAGAATCATGAAAGAAGGTTGTATATGTGGAAGAGGTCTGGAGGGTCTGGAAGGTTTTAGATAGATTATGTAATGGTAAGACAGAGATTTAGCAACCAGGTTTTCAATTGTAAGACATTTCTAGGGGCAGATGTGAACTCTGACCACAATTTATTGGTTATGAACTGTAGATTAAAACTGAAGAAACTGCAAAAAAGTTGGAATTTAAGAAGATGCAACCTGGATAAACTGAAAGAACCAGAGGTTGTAGAGTGTTTCAGAGAGAGCATTAGGGAGCGATAGACAAGAACAGGGGAAAGAAATACAATAGACGAAGAATAGCTTTGAGAGATGAAATAATGAAGGCGACAGTGGATCAAGTAGGTGGAAACACGAGGGCTAATAGAAATCCTTGGGTAACACTAGAGATATTGAATTTAATTGATGAAAGGAGAAAATATAAAAATGCAGTAAATGAAGCAGGCATAAAGGAATACAACCGTCTCAAAAATGAGATCGACAGGAAGTGCAAAATGGCTAAGTGGGGATGGCCAGAGGACAAATGTAAGGATGTAGGAGGATATACCACTATGGGTAAGATAGATACAGGAAAATTAAAGGGACCTTTGAGGAAGAGAGAACCACCTGTATGAATATCAAGAGCTCAGATGGAAAACCAGTCCTAAGCAAAGGAGGGAAAGCAGAAAGGTGGAAGGGGTACATAGAGGGTCTATACAAGGGCGATGTACTTGAGGGGAATATTATGGAAATGTAAGAGGGCGTAGATGAAGATGAAATGAGAGATATGATACTGCGTGAAAGACCTAAGGCAAAACAAGGATCTGGGAGTAGACAACATTTCGTTGGAACTACCGGTAGCCTTGGGAGAGCCAGCCACGGCAAAACTGTTCCATCTGGTCAGCAAAATTATGATACAGTAGAAATAACCTCAGATTTCATGAAGAATATAATAATTCCAATCCCAAAGGAAGCAGGTGTTGACAACTATGAAAATTACCGAACTATCAATTTAACAAGTTCAAAATGTTCAAATGTGTGTGAAATCTTATGGGACTTAACTACTAAGGTCATCAGTCCCTAAGCTTACACACTAATTAACCTAAATTATCCTAAGGACAAACACACACACCCATGCCCGAGGCAGGACTCGAACCTCTGCCAGGACCAGCAGCACAGTCCATGACTGCAGCATCTTAGACCGCTCAGCGAATCCCGTGCGGCATTTAACAAGTCACGGTTGCAAAATTGTAACATGAATTCTCTACAGACAAATGGAAAAACTGGTAGAAGCCGACCTCGGGGAAGATCAGTTTGGATTCTGTAGAAATGTAGGTACATGCGAGGCAATACTGACAGTACAACTTACACTGAAGAGCCAAAGAAACTGACACACCTGCCTAATATCGTGTTGGGCACCTGAGAGCATGTAGAAGTGCCGCAACACGACGTGACATGGAGGGTACTGACACCATAAACCATGTAGGGCTGTTCATAAATCCGTAAGAGCATGAGGCAGGGAGATTTCTTCTGAACAGCACATTGCAAGGCATCCCAGATATGCTCAATAATGTACACATCAGGGGAGTTTCGTGGCCAGCGGAAATGTTTATGCTCATAAGAGTGTACCTGGATTCACTGTATAGCAATTCTGGACATATGGGATGTCGTATTGTCCTGCTGGAATTGCTCAAGACCATTGGAATGCGCAACGGACATGAATGGATGCAGATGACCAGACAGGATGCTTACGTACATGTCACCTGTCAGAGACGTATCTAGACGTATCAGGGGTCCCACATCACTCCAGCTGCACACGCCCCACACCTTAAAGAGCCTCCACCAGCTTGGAACAGTCCCCTGCTGACATGCAGGGTCCATGGAGTCATGAGGTTGTCTCCATATCTGTACATCTCCTCTGCTCGATACAATTTGAAACAAGCCTCGTCCAACCAGGCAACATGTTTCCAGTCATCAACAGTCCAATGTCAGTGTTGACGGGCTCTGGCGAGGCATAAGGCTATGTTTCGTGCAGTCACCAAGGGTGCACGAGTGTGCCTTTGGCTCTGAAAGCCCATATCGATGATGTTTTGTTGAGTGCTTTGCACGCTGATGCCCAGCATTGAAATCTGCAGCAATTTGCGAAAGGGTTGGACTTCCGTCTCGTTGAAAGATTTTCTTCAGGTACCATGGTCCCGTTCTTGCAGGATCTTTTTCTGGCCGCAACAATGTCGGAGATTTGATGTTTTACCGGATTCCTGATATTCACGGTACACTCGTGCAATGGTCGTATGGGAAAATCCCCACTTCATCATTACCTCAGAAATACTGTGTGCCATAGCTCTTGCGGCAACTATAACATCACGTTCAAACTCACTTAAATCTTGATAACTTACTGGTGTAGCCACAGTAACTGATCTAACAACTGCGCCACATATCTCTGTACTTGAATACGCATGCTTATATAGTTTCTTTGGCACTTCAGCGTATCTTATAAGATAGGTTAAGGAAAGGCAAACCTACATGTATAGCATTTGTAGGTTTAGAGAAAGCTTTTAAACAATGTTGACTGGAATAATCTCTTTCAAATTTTGGAGGTGGCAGGTGTAAAATACAAAGAGCGAAATACTATTTACAATTTGTACAGAAACCAGATGGCAGTAATAAGAGGTGACGGGCACGAAAGGGAAACAGTGATTCAAAAGGTAGTGAGATAGGGTTGTAGCCTATCCCTTATGTTATTAAATCTGTATATTGAGCAAGCAGTAAAGGAAACAAATGAAAAATGAAGAGTAGGAATGAGAATACATGGAGAAGGAATAAAAAGTTTTCAGGTTTGCCAGTGACATTGTAATTCTGTCAGAGACAGCAAAGGACATGGAAGTGCAGTTGAAAGGGATGGACAGTGTCTTGAAAGGAGGACATAAGATTAATATCAACAAACGAAAAACGAGGATAATGGAATGTAGTCAGTCAAGTGATACTGAGAGAATTGGATTAGGAAATGAGACACTTATAGTAGTAGACAAGTTTTGATATTTGGGAAGCAAAATAACTGATGAAAGTCGAAGTAGAGGGGATATAAAATGTAGATTGCCTATGGCAAGGACAGCGTTTCTGAAGAAGAGAAATTTGTCAACATTGAATATAGAATTAAGTGTCAGGAAGTCTTTTCTGAAAATATTTATGGAGTGTAGCCATGTGCAGCAATGAAACATGGGCAATAAATGATTTAGACTTGAGAGGATAGAAGCTTTCGAAAAATGGTGCTACAGAAGGATGCTGAGAATTGGATGACTAGATCATGTGACTAATGAGGAGGTACTGAATAAAATTGGGGAGAAGAGGAATTTGTGCCACAACTTGCTAGATGAAGGGATTGGTTGGTAGGACACATTCTGAGGCATCAAGGGAATACCAGTGTAGTATTTGAGGGAAACGTGGAGAGTAAAAATTGTAGAGGGAGACCAAAAGATAAATACAATAAGCAGATTAAGAAGGATGTAGGTTGCAGTAGTTACTAGGAGATGAAGAAGCTTGCACAGGATAGAGTAGCAACGAGAGCTGCATCAAACCAGTGTCTGGACAGAAGACCACAACAACAACATTATAAACGTATGCATAATGCCATAACAGAAGCAAGTGAAGCATCTACACAGAGGGCAATGAAAGGAACTGTGAATATATGTCAGTCTACTGACATTATTCCTACATTGGATGGTTCCTGGCAGAAGAGAGACCGTACATCACTGAATGGAGTTGCCAAAGTTACGTCCTTAAATACAGTTAAGATGCTGTACTATGACTGTCTGACAAAACACTGTGAAGGTTATACCAATAAGGTAAATGAACACAAATATGACACAAACTGTGAAGAGTTTAGTGGTGGTATGGAAAGCAAGGGGACATTCATAATCTTAGTAGTTCAGTTGCTAGATGTAGTGTGTGATATGCTCATTACCTTGATGATCGTGACTCTAAAGACTTCAACAGTATTGTGGCAGCTAAATCATATGGTGTAACAAAAGTTAAAGAAATAGAATGTATAGGAGATGTGCAGAAGAGAATAGCGGCAAGATTTAGGAAACTCAGCAACAACATGACTGGAAGAAAACCTCTCTGCTAGCAAAGCAACTGGTGGTAAAAGCAAACTAACCAAATTAGAAATAGAAACCCTCACAGAATATTATGGTCTAGCCATCAGGAACACAGTGTAGATTTCAGTTAGATGGGCAAAGCAATTTGGGCAACATTGTTTCGCAGAATATCCACTGATGAGCATCCAATAACGGCCTCTGCACAAAAAGAAACACTTAATGGTGCAAGTGTAATAGCTGTGAAACATCTACATCTACATGGATACTCTACAAATCACATTTAAGTGCCTGGTAGAGGGTTCATCCAACCACCTTCACAATTCTCTATTATTCCAATCTCATATAGTGCGTGAAATGAATGAACACCTGTGTAAATAAAGAAATCATGAAAGCCAACAAACAGTTCGAGAACATATGCAAAATGTATGACAATGCTCAATTTCTGCCTGTTAACTACCTACAGAGAGACTGCTTTACAAGAAATGGTAAGCACTTAAACGGAAAGGGAAAGAGACTTCTCAGCTATAAAATTTTAGAGACACTGATGACAACAGTAGAACCAAGATTACCGTGCCAGCCACAAATAATAGTACAGCAACCACCACCAACTACAGCTGTGAAACCATCAAAAACTACAGCAACAAAAAAACCACTATCAATATCAGAAACAAAACCACCATCATCAGCTGGTTCAGCACAGCCCTCACCAGTGGCAGAAAAACCAGCATCGACTGAAGCAAGACAATCCTCATCAACAGCAACAGTAGGCATAGTCACAACATTAGCTGACAATCCACCATCAGTCATGGCAGAACCACTACCACCACCACAGCAGCAGCAGCAGCAGCAGCAGATGAATCAGCATCATCACTAATCCCAGTAACAAGACCAAATACTAACAGGGTGAGTAAACGGAAAGCAGTGCTTCCCTCCCATCTAAATGACTTTTTAGTGGTAGGCCGAAGGGGGAGGAAGATCTGAAGGTAAACAGACTCAGGCACAGATCAGACAATTTTAATGTCCTTCACTGGAATGTACAGTGTTTATCTAATAAGTTGGAAGTAGTGGAAGATGTCATAGGGACTTATCACTTAGATGTAGTCTGTCTCGTAGAACACTGGTTAAAGCATGATGAAATAGATCTATACTGCCCTGAGGGCTACACCCTAGCTGACAAATACTGTAGAACTAATAAAAATCATGGTGGGTGTGTTATATTTATAAAAAAAAGGGGATTAAATATGAACCAATAGCAAAAGTTAAAGCATTATCTCTAGAAATGTTATGTGAAATTGCAGCTGTTAGGTTAATAGATTTAAATTGAATAGTTGTAGCTTTGTATTCAACTAAGACTGGAGGCAATTCAACAGATGATTTTGTTAACAAGTTAGTGTCTTTATGTGAGACAGTCTGTAAGTATAAGTGTAGGATACTAATCTGTGGAGATTTCAATTTGAATTTTCAGTTGTTCACTATCTATAACTCATACTGTCAGTAACATAGAAGAACTGTCCAAGATGGCGGCGAGTATACACGTAGTTTCAAATCGCTCGGTAATTTGTGATCGTATTTCGTCAGTGAAGTGTACCATATACCATAAAATTGTGTTAAATGGATTAAGAATTTGCGCGTTCAATCATAAGTGGTGCCATATCCATTGTTTCTCACGATCGGAAGTTCTAAATAAGTGCGACTGCGGTATAGAATGCAACGGGCGGGACAAAGCCAGTGAAATGCACAGGGCAGGTTTGCAAGTGAATGTAGAGAACGAACTTAGGAAAGAACTCGATTATATTATAAAATACGCAAAAATGCTTGAAAACTTGGTAATAAGTGTGAGAAATTCCTCAAAATCTAGCCTACAAGAGTTCTCAAATACCAGTCAAATAGACGGCACACGACCAAAAACAAAAACAGCGGAACTTATTTTAAAACTAGGTTTAGTGTACTTGAAAATAGCACAGAGGAGAAAGAACAATCAAATTGTACCATCATCCACACGGACAGTTCAGTGATCAACGCTAAATTGCGCTCACAAAGCAAAACAAATCGGCCTGCTATTTGTAAACAAAACAAAAAACACACGTTGGAAAATAGACATGAAATCCTTATTCTAGCAGACAGCCATGGAAGAGGTGTAGCCGAAATTATGGGTTCTAAGAAAACAGGATTCAAGGTAACTGGCGTAATCAAACCAGGAGCGCCACTATGTGAAGTTTTAAATAGCTGTAATCAATCTATGACGAATGGCAGCACATGTGTGATAATTGGAGGCGCCAACGATGTATACCACAATGAAACTAGACGTGCTACAACAGTTTTAAAGCAAGTAATTTGTAAAATGCCTGAAGTGAAATTTTTTGTTGTCACTATCCCTCATAGGTATGATCTCATGGAAAACTCTTGCGTGAATACTGAGATTATTACCGCCAACAGACTTTTCGCTAAGATATGTCGAGGTTATCCTAATGCTACATATGTTGGGATAAATAGTGATTGCAGAGAGCATTTTACAGAGCATGGACTTCACAGAAACATGAAAGGGAAAGAAGCCATGAGTGCTGAAATATCGACTGCTATTAGAGACTCTAAAGTAGAACGAAACACTATTACCCTGTCTGAAAACGGCCTTAAAGTATCAACATTAGCGGAAATAGGAAGAGCTGATGTCCCACAATCATTGGTAGCAACAGAAGATTCTTTGACGTTAGAAGAAGTAAAAAAATCTGAAGTGTCGTCCAGTACAGCAGCCACATCAGCCAAATTGTCAGTAGTGTCGAAATCATCAAAAACAGCTGAACCATTATCATCAGCAGCAGATGTACCACCCTCCCCAGCAGGTTCAAAATCAAGTCCAGAATCTGTGACTAGTCCATCAACCAGAAGAACAGAGGCAAGAACAGTGGTACAAAATGCCACTCAGATATCATCAACAGAAAAAAATCAACACCATCGGAGCTTCATTTATCAGTTTCATACGCAGCTTCAACGTCCACAGTAACGTCAGTGCCAACTGTAGTTCAAGATTTAAACGAAAATACAGTTTCAGCAAAAGTTCCAGTATCAATTGGAACATCACTTCCAGTATCAATTGGAACATCACTTACAAAACCAGTTTCAGCATCAAAATTGGCAGCATCTCCAACATCCATTGAATCATCAGCTTCAGAAACACCTCCAGCATCCACTGAAACACCAGCTACAACTATAGATACAAGAAGTATGGTGGCACGTCCAGGGGTAAGAAATACAAGGAGCAGGAAACGTGTAATTCTTAAGGATTTTTGGTACCCAGCCTCGGCAAGGAACAGCCGGTAACATTGGGAAACATGAGTACAAACTCCTCTCAATCTAATTTCAATAATTTAAAAATAATGAGCCTTAACATACAATGCATTAAAAATAAAATATTAGAACATGAGATTGCAGCCAGTGAAGCTAATATAGATTGTATTTGCATTCAAGAACATTGGTGCATGAGTTATGAACTAGAAAATATTTGCATTTCCCCATACAAATTAGTAAGCCATTTTTGCAGGAAGGAAACAAGACATGGCGGTGTTTGCATTTATGTAAAACCTGGAGTAAAGGTTAAAAATATGACTGTAACTGAATCCTTGAATGAAGAAAAACATTTTGAGGCTGCAGCAATACAGTTGAATATGCAAAAGAGTAAATTAATAATAATGTCAGTGTACAGATCACCATGTGGTGATCCTGAAATTTTTAGAAATAAGTTAGAGGCATTGCTCAAAATATAACATCATAAAAAATCAACAATAATTATAAGTGGAGATTTTAATGTCAACTTATTGACTGAAGGTGCATCCAAAGATCAGTTCCTGAATGTTTTACATAGCTTCAATTTGTATCCACATATAACTAACCCTACAAGAATAACAAACTCTTCAAAAAGTCTCATAGATAATATCTTCACAAATATAGATGCCATAGATATAGATGTAATAAATGTTGACCTAGGAATATCTGATCACAATGCACTTATCCTTAAATTTCCCATAGCCCCTGTGACCAAAAATAGTTCATACCAAATGTACAAAAGAACCTTCTCCACAAATAGTTGCAGTCACTTCATAAATACACTGACTAACCAATCATGGGTAGAAGTACTGTTACAAACTAGCACAAACACTGCATATAATGTTTTTTTCTTCCCTGTTTATGTTGAATTTTGAAATGTGTTTTCCTAAGAAACTTGTCAAAACAAACACATATGGGCATACACATGCTAACTCCTGGATCACAACAGGTATTAGAAATTCTTCCAGGACCATGAAAATGCTTAACTATAGACTGAAAAGTTGGAGTGACCTCAAGTTTAAAGAATATGTAACAAATTACAAAAAAATATATAGAAAAGTAATTACAAAACCAAAATTACTAAGTAATGATAAATTAATAAGAAAATCAGGCAATAAATCAAAAACTATTTGGGAAATTGTGAAAAGGGAAACACGTAAGGGCCTCAAGGATCAGGAAATAGTACTCAAAAATAGTGACAATATTGAATTAAAAGAGGAAAAACTGGCAAATTACATTAATAATTACTTTTTAAGTGTACCAGTGTCATTTACTAAACATGAGAAATTAACAGCCCCAAAAGTAGACAGTAGTATGTTGTTAACTCCCACAAATGATAATGAAATATTACAGGTGATAAAGAGTCTAAAATCAAAAATGTCTGCAGGTGTGGATAAAGTGCCTGTGTCAATAATAAAAAAAGTTGCCCAACAAATTATAAAGACCCTGGTACATATTGCCAATTTGTCTTTCAGTGAAGGTGTGTTTCCTGAGAGGTTGAAAATCTCTAAGGTTAGACCTCTGTTTAAAAAAGGAGATCCATACAAGGTAGAAAATTATAGACCAATATCCCTTCTCCAATCATTTTCAAAAATTCTAGAGAAATTAATGAAAACCAGACTCATAAATTACTTAGATGCTCACAAACTTCTAAACTGCAATCAACATGGCTTTCGCTCAGGCCACAGCACAGAATCAGCTATCCATGCCTATACCAAAGAGATTGTCAGGAGTCTCGACACTAAAAAAAGTGTAGTGGGAATTAACTTAGATTTATCTAAAGCTTTTGATACAGTAAATCACAAAATTCTGGTAAACAAGATGGAGGCAATAGGTGTAAGGGGAGTTGTGAAGCAGTGGTTTGAATCTTACCTTCAAGATAGAACTCAGGTGGTAGAAATCATCGCATAGCATAAAAATCAGAAAATCAAGTGGGTCTCAGATGCAAAGATATTGGAAATAGGTGTCCCACAGGGCAGTGTTCTCGGTCGTTTATTATTCTTGCTTTATATAAATGACATGAAAAATCCTAATATTTCTACCAAAATAATGTTGTTCGCAGATGACACTAGAATAATTATAAGTGATGATAAAAAATCATTAACCACCACAACTGATATAGTCCTGAAATATATTCAACATTGGTTTAATGCTAATGAGTTAACACTTAATCTAAGTAAAACAAATTATATACAGTATGGCAAAGCAACTCAAGATATGGACCTCCAGTTAAAACTAATGGATAAGAAGATAGAGAGTGTACAATCCACAAAGTTTTTGGGCATGCACATTGATCAAAACTTAAGCTGGAAAGACCATCTCAAGTACTTATCCCACAGGCTCAATTCGGCATGTTTTGCATTGAGGATATTATCTAGAGTATGCAGCACAGACTGTACTAGACTAGCGTATTTTGCTTACTTTCAGTTCATCGTGTCTTATGGCATAGTGTTCTGGGGTAAAACTAAATCAAGCTTAACAGATATCTTCAAATTTCAGAAAAGAGCTGTAGGAATCGTAACACATAACTCTCCAAGAACTCATTGTAGGCCCCTTTTCAAAGAACTGCAAATACTCACAATACCATCACTGTATATTTTTAAAGGCATTCTGTGTGCAAGAGCACATATGAAAAAAGTACGTACAAATGAGGACTGCCATAATTATAATACTAGAACTCGTAAGAATTTGTATGTAGAAAGGGTAAGGACAACACAAACCCAAAAGCATGTAAGTTATTTTGGAATAAAACTCTACAATGCTCTGCCAGTGTACATGAAGGCAATAATAGATGAAGTAAAATTTAAGACTGAACTTAAAAATTACCTTTTATCAAAACTTTCTATGACATAGATGAGTACTTTGATTGTGTGTAAATTTATTGCCAAAAATTTTAATTTGTATGTCTAAACTTGTACTTTTAAAAAATGTCTTGAAAGTAATATTCCATTACTATGTCTGTAGTACTTGTACTAGTATGATAACTTTGTTGTGATAATTCCTACATCATGTAAATGATATACAGGAAGATAATAAAATGAAATGAAATGAAACATATGTAAATAATTTATTAAATTCTTTTGATCTTTATATTACAACCACTGAAATAACAAGGCCACATTATAAAGATACTGGTACCTGTATTGACAATATAGTTGTACCAAATGAGTTAATGCGAGGTAATTAAGACCTCGGTATCTGACCACTGGCCACTACTTCTTAGAACAGATATAACAAGAAATTGTAACACTGACTCAGTGAACATGGCAGGAAAGAAAGTATGTGTGGTCAATTATGATACTCTAAATATGTTTAAGTCTCGTATTGATAAAAGTAATTGGTTACAGGTTTATCGAGAACATGCAATAGATAGAAAGGTGGAAGAACTCATATCTACTCTTTCTGTATATGCTAAGATGTCCTTTCCCATTAAGTTACTAAATAATAAAAAGGCACTTAGAGTAAATAAGGTCAAGGATGAAAAGGTGTAGAAGATCAAGAGAGAGTGTGATCAATATTATGACTGGTACAGAAGTACAGGTTCTCAAGTATTTAAAGACATGCTCACAGTGAAAAAGAAAAGATTAAGACAGGCCTTAAAGGAATCTAGGTGTAAAAAAAATGAAGATATAATACTAACATCTGAAAATAAGACACGTGCAATGTGCAATATCATTAACAGTCAGTGCAACAGGAAAATGACTTCACAGGCTGAAAGCAGTAATCTGAATGCTGCACAGTTAAATACATTCTTCACTCAGAAGGTGCAAGAAATAATAAAGGTGATTGGCACTTCCAATATAGTCACTGACCATAAAAACTACCTGATAAACACCACAAAGCCTGAAAGTACATTTAGCTTTAAACTGGTCAAGGTACAGGATGTTACTAATACACTAAGGAAAATGAAGAACAGTTTTAGTAATGACATTTGTGGTTTAAGTTCAGCCAGGTTAAAGTGTGATTCAGTTCAACTGTCAGAATTGATAACACATGTAGTAAATACATGTATTTTGGAGGCTCAGTTCCCAAAGGCACTAACGTTTGTTAAAGTCACTCTAATACACAAAAAAGGCAGCCTCTCTAGTTGTGATAATTTTAGGCCTGTGTCAATTGTGTCGCCTGTGTCAATTGTACCAATCTTGTCTAAAGTGATAGAAGCTATATTAAATAATCAAATAGTAAAATACTTTGAAGAAAACAAAATCTTCACTGATAGTCAATTTGGCTTTAGAACAGGGTTAGGAACTGTTAAATCTGCCTTATAACTTTTAACACAGTGTGTGAAGCAGCTAGAAAGCAAGCTAGTGGTTCAGAATAAACTCTTTGATTTATCAAAAGCTTTCAACACTGTGTCTCATGAAATCTTATTGAACAAACTGCAATTCTATGGCTTTACAGGAAGTGCTCTGGAATTAATAAAATCTTATCTAAGTAATAGAGTGCAGAAGGTGGTTTTTAATGGTGCAGAATCTGATTACTTACCTGTGGGCATGGGTGTCCCACAAGGTTCTGTACTTGGCCCAATTCTATTTATTATTTATATAAATCACTTACCATGTAACATAGTTGGGCCGTCAACTAGGACTTACTTATTTGCAGATGATCTTGCAGTCTGTATAACTGCAGATACAGCACAGAAGGTGAAACATGAAGCAGACCAGTGCACTGTCAAAGTTGAAAATTGGTGTAAAGCTTATTCCCTTTGTGTCAGCCGAAAACAAAATACAAGACCTGTATGTATCATGGAATAATAACACTGAACTTGAGCAGAGCTCAAATGCTGTTAATTTCCTTGGAATCTCAATTGATTCAAAATTATCCTGGGGTAGCCATATAGAAAAAGTGGAAAGCAGCATTAGCAAAGGAATATTTGCTCTAAGGAAGCTGCGTCTTTGTCTAAACGTGCCAGTACTTAAATTGGTTTATTTTGCTTTAATACACAGTCACATTTCCTATGGTACAATACTGTGGGGACATCAAAGCAAGGCAGCTAACGTCTTCACACTACAAAAGAAGGCAATAAGACTGATATGTAGCTTGGCACCCAGAGCTCACTGTAGGCCAAGATTTAAAAAATTACAGATTATTACCCTGCCAGCAATATTTATACTACAGTGTGTAATGCATATTAAGGAAAACTATCCGAGTTATCAACAGTATGACATGCGACGTAATTATAACACAAATAACAAGCAGGACCTAGTTTCTTTCTGATGTAACTATAAAAAAAACACAAAAGTGCTTCTTATACAACTCTATAAAAATTTTTAATGTCATACCCCAACATATCACGGATCTTCCAATTCAACAATTCAAAAAAAGTGAAAGAATTTCTTCTTGAGCTCAGCATTTACGAAACTGATGAATTTTTAAGGGAGGCTAAGAATATGGTATGACTACACTTTGTGATCAGTTTTTATATGCTTCTACATATGAGGAAGTCTGTAGTTGGCTAAATTTAGTATGCAATATCAGTTTGTACCAGAAGTTTCTCTGTTATGTTTTTGTGTGAAGGTACCATAATTATTTATGTAATATTTATATTGTGTAATATTTTTCTTGTTTTTGTAATTATTTGTGTAACATTTATACTATGTAATATTGACTTTTGTAATGCCTCAGATGATCTCTGAGGTCTCTACAACAATAAAAATCAATCAATCAATCAATCTATATCTTTCCGTATGAGCTCTGATTTCCTTTATTTTATCTTTGTGATCGTTCCTCCCTATGTAAGTCGGTGTCAACAAAATATTTCCGCATTCGGAGGAGAAAGTTGTTGATTGGAATTTCGTGAGAAGAATCCGTCGCAGCGAAAAACGCCTTTCTTTTAATGATGTCCATCCCAAATCCTGTACCACTTCTGTGACATTCTCTCCCAAATTTCGCGATAATACAAAACGTGCTGCCTTTCTTTGAACTTTTTCCAAGTACTCCGTCAGTCCTATCTGGTAAGGATCCCACACCGCGCAGCAGTATTCTAAAAGAGGACGGACAAATTTAGTGTAGGCACTCTCCTTAGTAGATCTGTCACGTTTTCTAAGTACCGTCACTTGGGGTGATTTGGAACTACTGGGGTGAAATGGAACACGGCATCCATTTCAACTAATCATCTTCGCTGTGGAGGCATACTTTGGTGTAACTAATGGAAACCACCCTCTAGAGTTACCACAGATATTAGTTGTTCCAGTGATATAAAAATTGTATGTGTCAAAGATGTATGTGATTGAAAAAAAAATAATGTATTTAAGTGTAAACTTTACCTTTTTTCTAAAACTCTGTAAACAAACTGTTGGACTGTTATTACTCTGGTAATAATAATACAGTTCTCTGAGATTGGAATGTGGAGGACAATTATCAGTGATGATGTTTGAAAAGTTAGGTTAGGTTTGGTTATGTTATTCATTAGCTGCAGGCATAAATGCAGAAAATCATATTTTTTCAGGGTGAATTGGAGCATGCCACGGGTATACAAAAGAAGATTGGGCCAGCTGGCTATCAAAAACGCAGCGAGAAAAGCGTGCAGAAAGCTGTCAGTGATGTCAAGGCATGTAAATTATCACTCAGGAATGCATCCAAAAAATATGGTACACCACCTAGTACACTTTCAAGGAAATTAAATAACAAAAATCCTTTGAAAATAGGTGGACAAACTGTTTTGAGCTTAGAAGAAGAGAAGACATTAGTCAGTGGATTATTTAAATGAGCAGAATGGGGTCAGCCATTAACAACAAGTGAGATAAGGGATATTGTAAAGAGTTACTTGGACCGAAGGGGAAGAGTGGAAAAGACTTTTGAAGACAACAGGCCTGGATATGAGTGGGTAAAAAGTCTGCTTTCACATCACCACAATCTTACTGTCCGTTTGAGTGAAAATGTAAAGAGAGCTAGAGCTCAAGTGAACAGAGAAGTCATAGCAAGCTATTTCGAAAATTTGGAGGAGACTGTGAGAGGTGTTCCACCTAGCCACATAGTCAACTACGATGAGACTAATTTCTCCGATGATCCTGGTGTTATCAGAGTGTTGGTCAAGAGGGGATGTAAACATCCTCATAGAATCATAGACTCATCCAAAACAAGCACATCTGTAATGATAGCTGCTGCAGGAGATGGACATCTTATCCCACCTTATGTAGTTTACAAGGCCACTCATCTGTATCCAACCTGGACAGAAGGTGGAGTGAATGGTACAGCCTACAACAGAAACCAAAGTGGATGGTTTGACCTCAGTATATTTGAAGACTGGTTTCAGACAATAGCTTTGCTGTATCTTAGAAGGCTTGAGGGGGTCAAAGTTCTGATAGGAGACAATCTCTCAAGCCAGATTTCCTTGTTTGTAGTCTCTCAATGTGAGAAGGAGAATATTAAGTTTGTGTTGCTCCCACCAAATGCAACACACATCTGCCAACCTCTAGACGTGGCATTCTTTCGCCCAATGAAGATAGCTTGGCGAAAAGCTTTGACTGATTGGAAGAAAGGCAATAGAGGTGTGCTTCCAAAAAGCGACTTCCCTAAGACATTGAAGGCGACACTTCACTACATGGGTGAGAAAATTCGAGACAATGTTATTGCAGGATTTCGTGCTTCTGGTATCATACCTTTCAATCCAAGAAAAGTTCTCTCTCTCTCTCTCTTACCTGTTAGTAGTTTGGAAAATGAAACAGGTGACCGAATGCAGGTATGGTCTGAAGCCTTTGTGGAACACTTGAAAGATGTTCGTTATGGATCTGTTAATTCCCAACCCAAAAAAGCTCGTGGTAGAAAACTGTAAGTTCTCCCTGCGAAAAGTGTCATGTCACAGACAGAAATTTCAGACAATATTGGAGAGGACAGCAAGGAGAAGGAAGCTGATGATCCCAAAGTTTTGGAGCAGGAAACTATAATATCTGAGGCAACGACTGAAGAGGAATATGGACCTGGACCTTCTGAGGCATCTCCAATGACTCTGGCCAAAAATGATT
Organism: Schistocerca serialis cubense; assembly: GCF_023864345.2. Lineage (NCBI taxonomy): Eukaryota > Metazoa > Arthropoda > Insecta > Orthoptera > Acrididae > Schistocerca > Schistocerca serialis. Next base: position 1,045,347,871 of record NC_064638.1, on the reverse strand, counting down.
TTGTCGTGGTTAAGTTTCCTGTTACAGAGACTAACCATTCAAAATTACATGTAGGAAGGATTGAGGCTATCGAGCTGCATGACGACATTCAAGTTAATTTCATGAGGAAAAAAATTAGTGAGAAGCAAGAATACTTTTTTTTCCCTGATGTTGTAGACATGTGTGTGGTGTCAAAAGCACAAGTTATGATGAAGGTGCGAAGAACTGATTTTCGACGAGGTAGAATGATATTTAAAACTCTTGAAGGCCTTGACATCATGTGATGTAAAGTGTTGTATTAAGTAATGAATGATATGGTTTGTTTTTTGTAAAATAATTGTCGTAGATAAGCATTTGTAAGCTCAGAGATTTAATGGTTAATAAAGCTGGTCGCTAATATAAAAAATATTAATTGGCAATAATTAATACAAAGTTGACGTAGTATAAATGCATTTTTCTTGGTAAAATGCTTGTTAGATGTGTTTCACATTTTCCAATCCACCTCCCCACATGTTTCAAATGCAACTACAGTTCAAAATATGAGGTGTTCCAAATCACCCCAAGTCTTGGGGTGATTTGGAACACAATTCAGATCAAAATTTGAAGCAGGGTTACGATACAGCATTTTCATTCGTGTAACACATTGCTGTAGGCAGGACTAGAGATGCTGTATTTAAAATTTCAAAATTATAGTACAATATTTTGATATTAATTTTTTGTAAAAATTTCACATTTTCTGTGTGTTCCTTCCAATTTAAATTGTTCGTAATTCTAATACCTAGGCATTTAGTTGAATTTACGGCTTTTAGATTAGCTGATTTATCAGCTAACCAAGGTTTAACGAATTCCTTTTAGCACTCATGTGGATGACCTTACACTTTTCGTTATTTAAGGTCAACTGCCATTTTTCATACCATTCAGATTTTTCTTCTAACTCGTTTTGTAGTTTATTTTGATGTGATGACGTTATTAGTCGATAAACGACAGCGTCATCAGCAAACAACCGAAGACAGCTGCTCAGATTGTCTCCAAAATCGTTTATATACATAAGGAACAGCAAAGGGCCCTTAACACTACCTTCGGGAACGCCAGAAACCACATCTGTTTTACTCGATGACTTTCCGTCAATTACTACGAACCTCTTGTTCTGAGACGATATTCCATAAGCACGCAATTTCACTACGAGCCGCTTGTGTGGTACAGTGTCAAAAGCCATCCAGAAATACGGAATCGATCTGAAATCCCTTGTCAGTAGCACTCAACACTTCGTGTGAAAAAAGAGCTAGTTGTGTTTCACAAGAACGATGTTTTCTAAACCCATGTTGACTGTGTTCGAACACAATATATGTTCTAAAATCCTACTGTATATCAACGTTTACGATATGGGCCTGTAATTTAGTGGATTACTCCTACTACCTTTCTTGTATATTGGTGTGACCTGTGCAACTTTCCAGTCTTTAGGTGCGGATCTTTCGTCGAGGGAACGGATGTACATGATTGTTAGGTATGGAGCTAATGCATCTGCATACTCCGAAAGGAACCTAATTGGTATACAGTCTGGACCAGAAGATTTGCTTTTATCAAGTGATATAAGTTGCTTCACTACTCCGAGGATATTTACTTCTACGTTACTCATGTTGAAAGCTGTTCTCGATACGAATTCTGGAATATTTACTTCGTCTTCTTTTGTGAAGGCATTTCGGAAGGATGTGTCTAGTAACTCTGCTTTGGCAGCACTGTCTTCGATAGTATCTCCATTGCTATTGTGAAGAGAAGGCATTGATTGTTTCTTGCCGCTAACATGCTTCACATACAACCAGCGTCTCTTTGGATTTTCCGCCAGGTTTCGAGACAAAGTTTCGTTGTGGAAACTGTTACAGTCTTCTCGCATTGAAGTCCGCGGTAAATTTCGAGTTTTTGTAAAAGATCCTCAATCTTTGGGATTTTGAGTCTGTTTAAATTTGGCATGTTTCGTTGTTTCTGGAACAGTGTTCTAACCCGTTTTGTGTACCAAGGAGGATCAGCTCCGTAGTTTGTTAATTTACTTGGTATAAATCTCTCAATTGCTGCCGATACTATTTCTTTGAATTTAAGCCATATGTCGTCTATACTTATATTATTAATTTGGAATGAGTGGAGATTCTCTCTCAGGAATCCGAAAAGTGAATTTTTATTTGATTTTTTGAATAGGTATATTTTTCGTTTATTTTTCAAGGATTTGGGGATTACAATGTTCAATCTCGCTATGACAACCCTGTGTTCACTAATCCCTGAATCGGTTTTGTTGCTCATTATTAACTCAGGATTATTTTTTGCTAAGAGGTCAAGTGTGTTTTCACAAACGTTTACTATTCACGTGGGCTCATGAACTAACTGCTCGAAATAATTTTCAGAGAATGCATTTAGCATAATTTCGGTCGATATTTTATGCGTATCTCCGGAGTTAAACAAGGTATTTTCGCCAACATATCGACGGTTAATTAAAGTCACCACCAACATGTATTTTCGCCAACATATCGAGGGTAAATTAAAGTCACCACCAACTATTATTGTATGAGTCAGGTACGTGTTGAAATCAAACTCAAGTTTTCTTTGAACCTTTCAGCAACTGTATCATCTGATTTGGGGGTCGGTAAAAGGATCCAATTATTATTTTATTCCGGTTGCCAACAATGACCTCTGCCCATACTAACTCACAGGAAGTATCTATTTCAATTTCGCGACAAGTTAAACTGCTTCTGACGGCAACAAACATGCCATCACGAACCGTGTTTAGCCTATCCTTTCCGAACACCATTAGGTTCTTCACAAAAATTTCGGCTGAGCTTATATCTGGCTTTAGCCAGCTTTCAGTGCCTATAACGACTGGAGCATCAGTGCTTTCTATTAGTGCTTGGAGCTCTGGTATTTTCCCAACACAGCCATGACAATTTACAACTGTTATACCAATGGTTCCTTTATCTACGTTTTTCCTGTGTTCAGATTGCATACTTTGTGACTGACGCCCTTCTTGCGTTTTCCCAAGATCCTCTAACCTAAAAAACCGCCCAGTCCACGCCACACAGCCCCTACCACCCCTGCAGTCGCCTCCTGCGTATAGTAGCACCTGGCCTATTCAGCAGAGTCCGAAACCCGACCACCCTTTGGCGCAAGTCGAGGAATCTGCAACCTACACGGTCGCAGAACCGTCTGAGCCTCTAATTCAGACCCTACACTTGGCTCTCTACCAGAGGTCCGCAATCGGTCCTGTCAACTGTGCTGCAAATGGTCAGCTGTGCTTTCATCTCACAAGCAAGACTGGCAGCCTTTACCACTTCTGTTAGCTGCTCGAAACCAGAGACAATCTCTTCTGATTCAAAGTGACACACATCATTGGTACTGACATAAGCCACCACCTGCAGTTGGCTGCACCCTTTGCTCTTCATGGTATCCGGGAGGACCATTTCCACATCTGGAATGATTCCACCCGGTGTGCACACGGAGTGCACATTGGATTTCGTACCCTTCTTGTCAGCCAAGTCCCTAAGGGGCCCTATAACGCGACTAACATTGGAGCACCCAACTACCAATAATCCCACCCTCTGTGATTGCCCCGATCTTGCAGGCTGATTGGATTCCTCTGAAACTGGGGAGGCCTTACGTGCGGCTGCTGGGGAAGTCTTTGGCCGCGTGCTTCACCCCAGGGTGACCTCCCACTCGACCACAGGTGAGGGGTCAGCCTCAGTACCAGCAGTGACTGGGTTGGCCACCAGTGAGGACCGATCGGAGGACTCTGACGTGCTGGACGTCCGTTGGATCCCCATGGATGGCCCACAGAAGTGTTGCCCATCCACTGCAGTCTTAAGCTGTGTAACCGAAGCCATCACAGCCTGAAGCTGAGAGCTAACTGCCAGCAACTCGGCTCGCATCCACACACAACAATCGCAGTCCCTGTCCATACTAAAGACCGTGGAAAACTAAACTATGCAGATAAACAGACTGTAGGCATGTGCTGCACAACTCTACTGTAGAACCTGACAAAAATGCATGAATTGTGTCTAGTAATACACAGATATTCAAAAACCTAACCACCGAAGCACTCAGGTGCTTGTAATATATCACAAAATCGGTTTACTTTCCATCACAAACGAAAAACGCGACAACTGTTGCTATTAGATATTAAATTTACACGCAGACACTCAAGAAACGGATCTATTAAAGCACACAGATGATATTGCTCGGTCTGTCTCGGTTGGCGACTGCTGCCTGAGTGACAAATCGACGAAAATATACACCTGCGCACACCATGCCAGAAACGGTTATGTAGTAGAAGTAGTAGTAGTAGTAACAGCTTTATTCATCCATAGATCTCTTTTTACAAGGATATAGGACATGTTAAAGAATTTAAGAGTTTAGACCAATTTAAAATAAGCTAATTCGTATTGACATATATTTACAGACTTCTAGTAAGAGACAATCATTAGATTTACTCCTGGTATACAATACTTTTTTACAAATAACTTATCAAATAATGTAATGCCACACTGTTCACTCATATCTCAGTACCAATCACTGAACACACTATACGCACATTGTTTCATAACACTTCACTCTCTCTACACACACACACACACACACACACACACACACACACACACACACACACACACAGAACTAAACCCATTATATTGAGATCTTTCAGATTATAAACTCATGGAGGAATGTTTACAAGACAAAACATAGAATCCTAATGACAGCTTAAAATATGCATTTGTGAACAGTTGCCAAAAATTGTTTTGTTGGCGTGTCAGCTTTTCAGATTGATGTGATGGATGCCATGATACATTTTAATGATGCAGTAGCAACCAGATTAAAGACTGTGGCAGACTAGGCATCAAAACTGTGGACGACAGGAAATGTGACTTGCTGCAAGTAAATGGGCAACATGTTGCTAAGCTCTGAAAAACTGGTGAAGTATGACAAATGAGGCCAGAATAACAAAGAAAAGAAAGAATACTAAAGAGGATGAAACAGACACTCAGAATCAACAAGATTATGGAGCTGGAATGTTTTGACATGTTATCACTGAGAAGAAGATGACATGCACAAACGTTTTTGCATACTTAGGTGTTATTATTTCATTCACTATTAAATCTACAAAAACAAAATTTTGTACGAATAATAACAAAGTGCTTGCCCACACAGTGAACCACATTATCGAGCAACACATTAAATGCTTTAAGCTAAAGCATGTCTTATGTTCTTAAATTATCAGGAGAAAAAAATTTTTTTAAACAAGTAAAACAGTAAATTCGTAAATATTTCTGGTCTACTGTTTTATTTTGAATAATGTGGAAGTACAGTGTACCTAAAATAAAAATTGCATGTAATTCAGCACATAACATAAAAATCAATATTCGTACCACTATCTACTCCACAGTTTTTAAATTTTTTCCAACATCTATCAAAGTTTCTGAGTTGCTAAATTTCAAAATACTGGTAAAACTACAGGCCAAGATGGCCATGTCTCCTTAACGATCATTGTTTTTGCCTGCAGCCGTTTGAACGCCGCAGTTGAGAGCTGACAATGGCACTTCCATCCTTCACCAACTAATCTGTAGATACTTCATGAGGCTGGTTTTAGCAGAGCTGCATTAGACTGCTTTTCAATCTTAACAGAGAGAACAATGCTGCTACACTCTCCATTTGCACTGATGAAGAACAGTGTCCTGTAATCCGTTGTTTTATGATGTGGAGTCGTGCCAGGTGTTGAAACCCACAGAAGACCTTCAGCACATTACAGTGGCAGTGTTTCATCACAGCAAAGTTTTTACCAATGGACTGCACAATTCAAAAGCGCTAAATAAGGACGAAGGACGAGGAAAAAACAGGATGTCCAGTCACATCCACTGCTGCTACCAACATACAGTAAGTCCATAAATAAATTTTAATAAAAGACAAGTTAAAATGAAATATATTGGGCGTGACCAAGAGAGCTGTCGCTGTACAGATGTCTTAAGAGTGGAGTGGACAGGGATGTTTTTTTGCACATCCAATGTTAACTCGAATTGTCGCTTACTGTACAAACTGTCTAAAGCATTTAAAGATACTGAATTCGACGCAAGATTAATTTGATCTTTGATTTGGAATCTAAATGAAGGAAAAATATTTAAACCAAAGTGGTTAACAGCTGCTTTCGATGCTACTACACATAACTGAGTCATTTACACACATTTCTACGCAGGATCATTTGGCAGCTATATGCAGACTCAGTTCATGGCCCAAGCAACACAAGTGGCTGCTTGGGGCACCACGCTGAGAGGAGCACCACTCATCCAAGTGCAACATCTGTACACTGGCTGTATTACAAATAGCGTGAAGAGTAACACAGGTAAAAGTTTATGATAATAGATGCAAAAATGTTGACTAATTAAAAAGTTTTCATATGAAATACACTGTCTGATAAAAATTGTGAAGCACTTAGAAGGAGGGGAGTAACTGAAATAAAACTTCATCGGTTGAGAGGGTATGAATTGTAATTTCAGTGATAACAAAATCTAGTCAAATTTATGGAGAACTTAGCAGTATGAGTTCACTTATCAATATGACGATGTTCATCTTCTGGCCTTGATGCTTGCACTGACTCATTTTGGAAGGGTGCCATAAATCCAAGAGCGTTCACATGTTGCCTTGGCCTGTATGATCACCTGATCTATGTCCAGTGAAACGTGTATATGACATCATCAGACGTCAACTCCAGCTTCATCCACAATGAGCGTTAATCGTTCCTGTGTTGACCGACTAAGTGCAACAGGCTTGGAATTCCATCCCACAAACTGACATCCGGTGCATGTACGACACAAAGCATGTAAGTTTGCATGCCTGAATTCTGGCAGTTATATAAGTTATTAATGTACCAGTATTTCACGTTTGCAATGGCTTTTCTCAGACTTACACTAAACTGTGATGTTGCAACATTAATCAGTTAAATATGTTACATAGACAAATGTAATCCCAAAAGTTCGTTACCCTACATTAATTATTTCTTGGTGTTGGGGTTTTTTGATCATTGTATCTTCAGATCTAGCATCTGAATAAAATATTATAATCATTCTTCGATCAAACGTTAGTGTGAGAAAAATCTTACTCCATTTGTTCATGACAATACGTCAGCTACTCCAGAGCTTTGGTCTGCGTTGTGTCGGGCGCAGCTTTGTGAAGAAAAAAGTATCACTTTTCTTAAAGAAGACGGTCATCTAATGACGAAACAATTTAAATTGGTTACAAAATTTCTTCTTTTGGTCGATGTTGACTGTATTATAACTGAAAATATAATACATAATCGCCTATTGGTTCACATTTTACAGATCTTAGTCATCCAAGTTTAGCAACTTTTCCATTATGCATAATAGTATCTTTGTAGGTGAAAATGTCAAAAAGGTGTCTTACTTTTTCTGTTTTGGTTTATTAACTTATTATGACACCATATTCTTTCATAGGTCTTCTTACAGGAAGAAAGTGTTCCTTGCACAAAAGTGTATAATAAGGATAATATGTAATGTCCACTCTAGAATCTCTTGAAAACAGCCCATTGAGTTAGGCATAATATCAACAGCTTTACAGTACATTTACTACTGCATGAACTTTGGTTCATTACATTACATTTATACTTGTTCCATAGATTATGAATGCGATATTTCACAATGATGTGGAATGTGTTAGCTTAACATAAGTTTTCATTACATTTTTTTTACAATTACTGCTTCATATCTAAAAATTCATATATTGAGTAGAAGTAGTTGTCATTCAGAAATTTTTAATTTGTTTTTAAATGCTGGTTGGGAATCTATTAACCTTCAATTCTATTTGGCAAATGACCAAAGATTTTTGTGGCAGCATAATTCATCCTTTCTGTGCCAAAGTCAAATTTAACCCACAACAGTGAAGATCATCCTCTCTTCCAGTGTTGTAGCCATGCAATTTGCTATTGGTTTTGGATTGGGTTGTGTTATTAATAACAAATTTCATAGGTGAATACCTGTATTGTGAAGGTACTGTGAATATCCTGTGTTCCTTAAATAAATGTCTGCATTGGGATCTTTGGTGGCTTCCATCTCTCATTTGATTACACACTCTTGTGCAGTGAATACTTTTTCGCTTAATGATGAATTACTAAAAATATGACGCCATATGAAAGCAGTGGATGAAAATAGGCATAGTAACCTTAACAGCATAAGTAGCTGAACCTAACTGTTTCAGCAGCTCATCAAAGTGTTTCTTCCAATTCAATTTCTCATCAACAGTTGCATCCAGAACTTTTGAGCAACAGGCCTCCATTCAAAGTCTATATTTGTCAATAGTGCTGTGCCATTTACTATACAGAACTGTACATACTGTGTTTTCTCAAAATTTCGTAAGAGTCCATTTGCAGAGATCTACTTAATAATTCCCTGAAACACAATATTTACACTTTCTTCAGCTGATTCTTGTTTGTTGGGTGTGATTACTATACTTGTATCACCAACAAAAAGAACTAGCTTCACATCTTCATGAACATGAGCAGCAAGTTATTAATCTATATTAAGAACAATAAGGGACCTGAGAATGAACCCTGTGGGAACCCATTCTCGATACCTCCCCAGTTAGAGGACTCTGCTGATTTTTGTTATCTGTACCGTTAATTTTCACTTTCTGCATTCTTCCAGTTAAATATTAATTAAACCATTTGTGCACTGTCCCTCTAATGCCACAATACGTAAGCTTATCTAGAAGAATTTCATGATTCACACAGTCAAATGCGTTTGACAGGTATCAAAATAGCCCAATGGGCGATATTTGGTTATTCAAAGCGTTCAATATTTGATAAGTGAAAGTATATATACCATTTTCTGTTGAAAAGCCTTCCTTAAAACCAAATTGACATTTTGTTAGTACATCACTTGTACAAATAATGTGATGCTACTCATGAATACTTTGCTTTTTCAAGAATTTTTGATAAACTGTCAGAAGTGAGCTTGGGTGGTAGTTTCTAGCGTCAGAACTATCCTTTTTTTATGCAATTGTTTAATAATAGCGTGTTTCACTCGGTCTGGAAAAATGCCCTGTTTCAGTGAGCTACTGCATATGTGGCTGAGAATCTTACTTATCTGTTGGGAACAAGCTTTTAGCACTCTGCTGGAAATGCCATCAGTTGCATGTGAGCTTTTACTTTTGAGTGAATTTGTTGTTATGCTAATTTCATAGGAAAGGTGGGTTGCATTTAAATTTTATCCAATTGCATAGGTATTGCCTCTTCCATTTACTGCCTTGCATTTTCTAATGAATAGCTGAATCTGATCTTTTCTACAACACTTAAAAGTGATTGTTAGAAATGTTTTCTACTCCTGGCTTTTTGTTAAGAAACTTTTCATTGAGTTCAATAGAAATAAAGTATTCCTGTGCTCTTGGTTGCTCTGTTTCCCTTTTAACAATATTCCAAATCGTTTTAATTTCATTATCGAAAGTTCTTATCTCAGGCATATTGCACATTCTTCTACACTTTTTGATAACTTTTCTTATTACAGCGGAGTAGTTTTTATAATGTTTGACTGTTTCTGGATTATTACTCATTCTAGCTGTAAGATACATTTCCCTTTTCTGTTTACAAGCTATTTATATCCCTCTAGTTAGGCTTAGCCATTTACTATACAGAACTGTACATACTGTGTTTTCTCAAAATTTCGTAAGAGTCCATTTGCAGAGATCTACTTAATAATTCCCTGAAACACAATATTTACACTTTCTTCATATAATTAGTCTAAAGAATTACAATTATGTTTCTTTTTTTTCTTCGGGAAACTGTTTTCAAATATATTCACTAAGGTATCATGAAACTGGTTAAATTTTAAATTAGCATCAGGTTCCCTGTACACCACAGCCCGTTCTAACAGTTGCCAACTTTTCCTAAAAATTGCAACTGTTGAATCGTTAATTGAACACACTTTTTTGTATTACTGTATGAAGCTACGTCATATACTGTAACTAGCTGTGCATCATGATCAGACAGGCCATTATTAACAGGAGAAGTTTTTATTTGATTAAATTTATTTCAGCCTATAGTAAATTATGTGTCAGTGTGCTGCTTTCCTGTACCACTCGAGTAGGAAAACCAATAACTGATGTTAAATTTAAAGAACCAAGTAATACTTTAAGGTCAATCTTATTAATGGACTCTTGCAGAAAAGCTACATTGAAATCCTTGCAAACAATAATTTATTTTCATCTGTCTGACAAATCACACAATAAAAAATCCAAGTTTTCTAAAAATAGCTGAAAACTTCGGAATGGGGACCTACACACATGTACAATTATAAAAGTATCATTATTCAGTTTAAGCTCACACACACAAGCCTCTATATGTTGCTCTACATAATTTTTTTTTAGTTTTCACATTTTTCACAGTATGGTACATTTTAACATATGTGGCAATCCTCCTCTCTCCATAGTGTGTCTACTTACATTTTGTGAAAGCTTATGTCCACTTACAGTTATCTTTTCATATCTGTGACTATTTGATGTTCAGTTTTCAATGGTCAATTGCAATTCGAAAACAATGGTAATGTTTGTCATTAGTTACAATAATAGGAAGAGAAATTCTTTAGACTAATTATAAACCATTCATAATTATGCACAGAAATGGGTGAGACATTCCAACACAAAAATCTTTTAGAACTTACTCATGGAAGTTAAGAGTGTAATTGATACAATAACTAAATTAGTTTCATACAGCAACTGAAATCATTATATTTGGTGGACTACTCTTCCACTCCACCGAATTTTTTAAAAAATGTGTAAGATCATAATGGGTGTATGTGGGTGTGTTTGTATGTTGTTACTCATAAGTCAGTGTTCACAAACAGGGATTATTGGTAGCACAGATGAATGCAAAAGACTATAGTGTAAATAATCAGTATGTTGTCTTACTTTTTGCTGACAAAAAGTATTTTAAGTATTTCGCTATACAGTGAGAGATCGTGTTTATTAACCATGGGACAAACAAAATATTTAGTATCTTCTTTGAGTCATTAGAGAGAATGTTGCCTGACAACTAGGGGAGAGTGGGGCACTCTGAACCACGGGGCACAATGAATCAGGTAGCATAATTTCAGTTTAAGATGGTAAATTATTTTTTCCTCTGTGCATATGTTGTCAGTACTGCTCTATCAACTGCCACTTGCTTTCTGCAGGATCTAGTTCCCGCCATTAGTGTTGTACTGGTGATATGTTAGTTTCGTGACAGTGAAGTAATTTTTGGGGACATATATAGATTGAATTTTGTTCAATCCTTTGTCACCAAATTTTAGAGAAAGTAACTCATTGTAACAATATCAGTACTGTATTTTAATTATATAGATCTTCAAATATTAACAATGTTCACACATAACCTCACATGAGCTTTGTTTGAAATATGTACTATTGGGGCACATTGAACCAAGCTCTCCCAGGGCACAATGAGCCAGAGTTCATTGTGCCCCAGGAATCTTTTAATTGTCCAACACAAGCACTCTGTACTTTGTTTCCTTAGCATGGGTAAAACATATGTGTAGGAATTTTTTAAACTTTTAAATCACAGACGTTCAGCAGTCCTGTTTTATATTATCAGGTTTGTAGATGGTTCTTTCATACCGCAGGAAGACAGACAGAGGTAAAACTGATCATTACGTTATGCAAGAAGCTGTACAGGATGTTCTTAATAAGGGCATGGCAGTTCACCATGCAGATAAATCTCATTTAATGCCTTACCCAACTCTTCATTGATATGTTCAAGACATTAAATGGGGTTCCAGAGAAAGAGTGACACCAAACTATGACAATTGTAAGGTATTTTCTGTGGAGCAGGAGAAAGAATTAGGTAAAGGATGAAGCTTTTGTTCCAGATAGCAACATACTTTATGTGCTATAGATGGTGTGACAAAGAGACAAATATCATATTTCAAATTTGGAATCAGCGCCAAGTCCATTGATGTTCGGTAATTCCAAAATAAGTAACATGATTGTGTGCCTACAGATTTCGCACATGTACACATTATGTTTAAAGTATATTTACACTTTCTTTGTATGCTAAATAGGTTCTTTCAATGAACCTGTTTAAAGTGGTTCATTGTACCCCACATGTGGGGCACAATGAACCATGTACCAAATTTTCTTCCAAGGCCTGCAACTAAAAAACAATGAGTGACAATGCAATCATATAAGGTCATTTGATACTTGAGTGATTAAACTGTAACATCTGTAAATCACAACTCTGTAATAAAATTATTGGATGAGTAACACGGATAAATATTTTTTATGGTTCAATGCGTCCCACCCTCCCCTACTTCGCAAATCATTAATACCTCGATAGGTAACTCTCTCTGTTTTAGAGTTCTGTGCCTCAATTGGTAAAAACGGAACTCTTACAGGATCATTTTGATATCCATCTATCTGTCTGTCTGACTATTCAAAACCCTTTTTCTCAGTAACGAGAAGATGTATCAATTTAAAATTTTTGTCACATACTAATGTCTATGATGCGTTCGTGACGTAAGAAAATAAAGCTCCCAAATGGATGCAATCAAAAGACTCGACCATTTATGTCACAGATTTTGACAATCGCAAACTCACTCATTAAAACCTATACGATACTTCCCCTTGACATAGAATCATGAAATTTGGCAAGAAGAAAGGTTTCACACAGCAAGCAAACGAAAATTGTTAATTTGCAATTTTATCACATGAAAAAGAATTTCTATTGACACTTGTTATCCATCTTCAAACTTGAAATTAAAACATTCTCTAAAGTGTTGGAACTCCTGGGACCGATAACTTGACAGTATCAATATCGATAACAAGCAAAAATCGTCGAGACTCTCGATTCTGTAATGGAAGAACCGTCTAGATACACAAAACTAGCTTACTGCCCACTGCTTCACTCGCATAGACTGTATAACCTGCAGAAAATTTTTGTTTTTATTTCATCGAATTTCCAAAATCAGTGACATGTATATGTTTTATTTCATGCAGACAAATCAAATACAAATTTTCATAGATTTATTTTCAAAAATGCTTGCAAAATGAAATATTTCCATAAAGCTTTCATCCCCCATTTTACCTCCATAGGAGCTGAGTTTCTGAAGACAGCGAAACACTTATTTTTATTTCTAACTGAGAAGCCAAATTTAAATTTTCATAGATTTAGCTTTAAAAATGCTTTCAACCCAAAATATTTTCATAAAAATCCTCATCCCCTATTTCACTCCCTTAGGGGTTTAGTCTCCAAAAACACTGGATCACGTATTTTTTTATTTGTAACCGAAAAGTCAAGTACCAGTGTTCATAGATGTAGCTTTAAATATACTTTAGTATATACTAGAAATCTGTGAATATACTATAAAGAATTTAAAAGAAGTAAATAAAATTTTTAATATCCATGAACATGAAACAAGACAAAAGGAAAAATTTCATGTCCAGTCAATAAGAACATCAGCCTATAAAACCACCACAGTAAAGAACGCTGTACAAATTTAAAATAGTCTTCCATATAAAGTAAAAGACGTATCATCATTCTTACTCTTTTGTAAAACCCTAAGGGCATTCTTATTGGATCATTACTTCTGTTTAGTAGCAGAATTTCTAGATCATCTAAGATTCGAAGACATGAAACAATATAGTGCAGCTATTGCAAGAACCTTTGTGGATAAAGCTAAAATTCATGTATCTGCTGAAACAATTATGATCTTATTCTGGGCAGGTGTAAAATGAATGCGCACAATGGAAAATAATGAACGCTAAAATAATGATTTGGCCCTGTCTGACTGCCTCTTGAAGCAGATCTTGGAATCTCTTAATGCTCTTTAACATACAAATTACAACCTAAACATAAATGAATGATTAAGGCAACTAATACTACTAAATGATAAACGTTATTTCATATTATACATTTACTGTAGATTAAAAAGAACCCTTTGTTACAAACGTCTATATTTCATAACTAAAAATTGCTAATCAATTGCCCAAATCTGCCTCTTTTTATGGCCACGCGATCTAACATAAATAATGCGAAATGACTGACATCATCTACGTTCCAAACACTAGAAGACACTACTTTCAAAGATGATCTATGGTGGTGTGGAACCTCAGTGGAAATAAACTAACGTTATCACAGCCGTTTAGCTTTATAGCCCTAATAAGCTGAAGCAATTAGCAATATCACTGTATGTACTGCGTCCGGTGCATTGGAGTGATGGTTCTCGTAGACATCTGTGACAATGGAAGAATTCCAGCCACAGAATAAAATGCTTTCAAACACTAGGATGGCAGAAGGCGGTCCTCTGACTAATATACTCTAATACTGTCTTCTTCTCTCTGTGTTCTACAGACAAGAAACACGAATTCCCAGCCACAAGGACGAAGTTCAAATAACGTCTCAATGTAAGTATAGGCAGAAGAAGTGCTTTTAATCACTGAATGCTACGTACTCAATAATGACTTCCAACCTGAAGGCGAAGTCCAGAATCGTATAAGCTCGCAACAGTACAGTGCCTAACTGTTCTAACTATAAACTGTCGTGAGAGCAAAGAGAGCAAGTTTGTCTGTACCAAAAAAGCGGATACTGAGCGACTGTCAAACATGGGGCCTCAAAACGGAAGACCTCTTTTTTCCACTGCTGGCTCCCCAGCAAGGCTCAGCTCCCCACCCTCATAACTCAGAAAACAAATCATCTTCTCGAAACTACAGAATATTCTCCCTCTCTACAGATTCTTCCGAATGCTGACCAACCATATTTTAGTCTTTTGTCGTCCAGCGCGGAAAGTTTTCGAGAAAATACCTATACTCATACAATGTTACGCCTCTGACTAAAATCCTCGGAAATAACCCAGCCTGTGTGATTTCCGAGGTGGCACTTCCTCGTTCCTCACAGCTGCATCCAAGATTTTCATGGTTTCTGATGTATAGTTCTTCTGACCTAGCTACAACACTGGCCAGTCACCGCTGTATTGTGTTTCCGTGCCCAGGTGTCCAGGCTGTCTGTCTTGGCACTTCCTGTGTCAAGGAGGACCAGCACACCTGTGCGGGCTTTTTTCCAGCCAGGGCTTGAGCTCCGCCTGTTGTTTCATCTCCACTGGCACTCCAACCTCTACTAGTACAGGCAATCATTCATTATGCTGTTTTGATAAGCAAGACATTCTATCAGCTTTCATGCAAAAGCGTTAACAGTTATTTACAAGGCATACGTGACAATGTCAGTCTTCTTTAAATATTCATATATACAATGTACAACCTATCAAACGATACCTAGGTTAGGTTAGGTTAGATTGATTGTAGATCACGGCAAAGTATGTAGATGAATTCTTCCATTGTCACAGATGTATTATATATATATATATATATATATATATATATATATATATATATATATATATATATATATAGGGTGTTACAAATAGGTACGGCCAAACTTTCAGGAAACATTTCTCACACACAAAGAAAGAAAATATGTTATGTGGACATGTGTCCGGAAACGCTTTTTTCCATGTTAGAGCTCATTTTATTACTTTTCTTCAAATCACATTAATCGTGGAATGGAAACACACAGCAACAGAACGTACCAGCGTGACTTCAAACACTTTGTTATAGGAAATGTTCAAAATGTCCTCCGTTAGCGAGGATACATTCATCCACCCTCCGTCGCATGGAATCCCTGATGCGCTGATACAGCCCTGGAGAATGGCGTATTGTATCACAGCCATCCACAACACGAAGAGTGTGTACATTTGGTACCGGGGTTGCGTAGACAAGAGCTCTCAAATGCCCCCATAAATGAAAGCCGAAAGGGTTGAG
Source organism: Schistocerca serialis cubense (assembly GCF_023864345.2). Lineage (NCBI taxonomy): Eukaryota > Metazoa > Arthropoda > Insecta > Orthoptera > Acrididae > Schistocerca > Schistocerca serialis. The sequence continues at coordinate 1,045,332,055 of NC_064638.1, read as the reverse complement.
GTCAGGAGAGTGCGGAGGCCATGGAATTGGTCCGCCTCTACCAATCCATCGGTCACCGAATCTGTTGAGAAGCGTACGAACACTTCGACTGAAATGTGCAGGAGCTCCATCGTGCATGAACCACATGTTGTGTCGTACTTGTAAAGGCACATGTTCTAGCAGCACAGGTAGAGTATCCTGTCTGAAATCATGATAACGTGCTCCATTGAGCGTAGGTGGAAGAACATGGGGCTTAATCAAGACATCACCAACAACGCCTGCCCAAACGTTCACAGAAAATCTGTGTTGATGACGTGATTGCACACTTGCGTGCGGATTCTCGTCAGCCCACACATGTTGATTGTGAAAATTTACAATTTGATCACGTTGGAATGAAGCCTTATCCGCAAAGAGAACATTTGCACTGAAATGAGGATTGACACATTGTTGGGTGAACCATTCGCAGAAGTGTACCCATGGAGGCAAATCAGCTGCTGATAGTGTCTGCACATGCTGTACATGGTACGGAAACAACTGGTTCTCCTGTAGCACATTCCATACATTGACGTGGTCAACGTTACCTTGTACAATTGCAACTTCTCTGACGCTGACATTAGGGTTATCGTCAACTGCATGAAGAATTGCCTCGTCCATTGCAGGTGTCCTCGTCGTTCTAGGTCTTCCCCAGTCGCGAGTAATAGGCTGGAATGTTCCGTGCTCCCTAAGACTCCGATCAATTGCTTCGAACGTCTTCCTGTCGGGACGCCTTCATTCTGGAAATCCGTCTCGATACAAACGTACCGCGCCACGGCTATTGCCCCGTGCTAATCCATACATCCAATGGGCATCTGCCAACTCCGCATTTGTAAACATTGCACTGACTGCAAAACCACGTTCGTGATGAACACTAACCGGTTGATGCTTCCTACTGATGTGCTTGATGCTAGTACTGTAGAGCAATGAGACGCATGTCAACACAAGCACCGAAGTCAACATTACCTTCCTTCAATTGGGCCAACTGGCGGTGAATCGAGGAAGTACAGTACATACTGCCGAAACTAAAATGAGCTCTAACATGGAAATTAAGCGTTTCCAGACACATGTCCACATAACATCTTTTCTTTATTTGTGTGTGAGGAATGTTTCCTGAAAGTTTGGCCATACCTTTCTGTAACACCCTATATATATATATATATATATATATATATATATATATATATATATATATATATATATATATATATATATATATATATGTGTGTGTGTGTGTGTGTTAATGTGTTATATATATATATATATATATATATATATATATATATGTGTGTGTGTGTGTGTGTGTGTTAATGTGTGTGTTGCATCCCACAATCTGGATAGATTTATAGAGTGAATCAATAAATCAGTAGTTCTTTAATAATGTTGTGTTTTCAAAAAAAGCTTTCACCCACTACTCCAGTCTCATAGTTTTAGGGGAAGGTTGGGGAATTACACGCATGTGGGTAATCCCACACAGGCTGATTTATGCAGTTTGAATGACGCAAGCTGTTCCCAGTTGCTGCTACACCCTGCCGGCAGGAGTAACAACTACTATGCAGCTTACGCCAGCCATTTTCCAGTGGCATTGTTGGAGCAGTGAAGTATTGTTTATTTTCGGCGTGTCTCATGTAATTTTGGTTTGCTGTATTTTGCAAGGTAAGTGCTACTATAAGTTGCTTTAATGTAATTCTTGCGTATAAACTGCTAACCCTAGATTAAACCTTTAATTTAATCGTAGATTTGTCCTGCTATTTGAATTAGGAAGGTTAGTCATCGAACTTACGGTGGGGTAATGCCACGCAACTGTTGAAGTGCGTGGTATTCCCCTTTGTAGGTTATATTTTCAATACTAACGAGGTTTTTTTTTAAATTTCAGATGGGTAGATATTATAAAAGAAAAACCCAGAAAGCAAAACGGATGCAAGAGGAACTTTGTAAGGCTCTTGATGCCATCAAATCTGGAAGAAAAATAAGGGAAGTATCAAGAGCTTTCGGGATTCATGAAGCTACCTGCGAACGAGAATGAAGGTTAAAAATACCGAGGGTCCAAAACTTGGAAGAAACCCAACATTTTCGACAGAACAGGAAATTGAGATTAGGGATCATGTTATTACAATGGCCAAGCTGTTCTATGGCATTACATGCATCCAGCTGCAAAAGATTGCGTTTGAGTATGCACAGGCTAACAACATTGCAAACAATTTTGATAAGTCATCTAGGTTAGCTGGAAAGGATTGGCTAGCTCTATTTTTAAAAAGAAACCCGAGTATTAGCATGAGAAAACCTGAAGCAACTAGCATTAACAGAATACAGGCATTTAATGAAGAAGAGGTTAACGCATATTTTAAAAATTTAGAACGTGTCTTTGAAAAATATAAATTTAAAGAGGGGCAAGTGTTCAACGTCGATGAAACGGGCATAAATATTGTACAAAAGCCCGACAGAATTTTGGCTCCTAAAGGTGTTAAACAAATAGGTTGGGCCACGTCTTGGGAAAGGGGGAAAAACGTGACTGTGATATGTTGTCTCAGTGCTGCTGGTACCAACATCCCCCCTATGTTTATCTTCCCCAGGAAGAGGAGCTCAAATCTCTTAAGTAATGATGGACCAGTTGGAGCAATATATGGTTGTTCCGTCAATGGCTGGTCCAATGAGCCATTATTTTCCGAATGGATCTAACATTTTCAGAACAATGTAAAATCAACTATTGTTGATCCTGTGCTGCTGATTTTAGATAATCACAGCAGCCACATTTCACTTGACATTTTTGAATTTTGTAAAAAACATTCTATTGTCATGGTAATCATACCTCCTCACACTTCTCACAAGCTTCAACCACTAGATGTTACATTCTTTCCCTCTTTGAAATCAGCCTTCAATCGTGAATGTGACATGTATATGAAGCCACAGGTGTATCAAAAAATTACACCATATGAGTTAGCAGAACTTTTTCATAATTCATATATTAAGGTCGCTACCATGGACAAAGGGCAGTCAGGGTTTAAGGCATGTGGGATTTGCCCTTTCAATCCAAACAAATTTCAGTGTGACGACTTACAACAATGTGAGATCTTCAGAGATGTTGTCCTTGAAGATGAAGAGGTTCCGAATGCAACAAATGGAAATGAAGTGGTAGCATCTACAAACGAGCTACATATCTCCAAAAGGAGTCAAGAACAGATTCCTGGATCTTCAGCATAAGATGTTCCACTTCTAGTAGGCCTAGAAGAGGTCACAACAACATCAACTAAAAGTGCATGTGTCAAGCACGTTAGTGTATTTGACATATCTCCTGTTCCAAAACAAAAACAAGTTCATCCTAAGACGAAACAAGCCAAGGGAAAGCCTAAGGAAAAGTCAGTGATCCTTACAGCAACTCCAGAGAAAAATAAACTGCTAACGGAGTTATCAATAAAAAAATAAAAAGCAGCCATGAAAATGATAGCTGAAGGAAACAAGAAAAGAAATCTTATGGATAAAGCAGATAAGTGGAGAAATCTGCAACTTAAAAAAGTCTCAAAGAAGAAACAGACATTATATAAGAAGAAACACCACCAAGAAAATGAAAGTAGCAGCGAGGATGACCTAAATCTGGACTTGCAGAGCATTAGTGATGACGATGAAATGGATGATATTGATCCATTGGCGATTTCAGATGTCTGTTTAGTTTGTGGAGAGTTTGGGAAAGATGGAGAACTATGGTAACGATGTATTTCTTGTAGCAGATGGAGTCATGAAGAATGTAGTGGCTGGAACACTCCAAAAGGTTGCAAGTGCGATCTTTGCTGTATGAGAAAATGAACTCTTTTCACATCAATAAAAATGTAAAATACAAAAATTATAAGAGATGTTTGTAGAATTACATTATTTCATTCTTAAATATACTGTTTACTATTTGTGGTAACTAATAAGCAAATAAAAATAGCAATTATTGTACATTTTTATGGTTTGTTTGTTTCACGTGTTATTACCCAGTGCTTTGCGTGTCATTACCCTCAGGGGTGGGGAATACCACGCATTTGCACTTTTTTTTATTTTAATGTTCAAAATTAAGATACTGTTTATAACTATTTACAGACGATTGGAATATGTGGAGAAATGTCCATTGTATGGTATGTACTTATTTTCGTAGGTTTTAATGACGTAACGAATGGTTCACATCGATTTTTCCTTAGGTGCGTGTATTTCCCCCACTCTCCCCTAAATTTCAAAAAATGCTGAAACACATATTTCTTTTTTTGTGACCGAGACACCTGATTTCAGTTTTCATAGGTCTAGCTTCAAAATTTCCGTAGTAGCGGCCATCATTTTTTTTAAAATAAGTTCATTCTGTATTTCACCCTCTTAGGATCGGACTTTCAAAAAATTCCATTTAAACGACTCTTACAGTATAAAACCCACATTTTCTCCAAATTTCAAGTTTCTGTCCTTAGTGGTTTGGGCTGGGCGATGAAGAGTCATTCAGTTAATCAGTGAGTCAGACAGGACATGCCTTTTTGTATAGAGATTAAAGATAAGGTTTCTACAGAATCCTCAGTGCGCCAGTCAAACCCACACTCACCAGTTTTAAGACATTTTCCAAATTGTGCCATGAAAGTTAAGGCGGTTACCTGTTGGAATTAGGAGCTTTTGACAAATTTATCCGGCCACATTCTCGCGAGTTATTAGAGTGTAGTAAATGCTGAGAAAATCTTTAAGTTCAGAACAAACAAACTGAAGAGTTGGTTGTCCATGGGCAATCTAGCCAAAATTATAGTTATGTCACTCATAACAAGTGTATTTCTTGGGATCCGAATTATCAATCAATAAAGGCCAGGACGTTTTCATACAATGTATATGAAACTGATATTTTGACAAACAAAACATTTTAAAATCATTAGTCATTAAAATCAAGAACCATTATTGTCTTACTTAGCTCCAGAGTCTACATCATAACACCATCATCACTGCCATCGCCTCTACATCTGCGTCTACATCATACGCTGCAAGCCACCTAATGGTGTGTAGCGGAGGGCACTGTTTGTACCACTGACTGAGCCCTTCAACTCTCTTCTACTCATGAACAGAACTTGGGACGAACGATTGTCTGTAAGCCTCTGCATTGGCTCTAATTTCTCGAATATTCTCCCTATGGCAATTACGCGAGCCATATATGGGGGAGTGGGGGGGGGGGGGGGGGGGAGGGGAAGTAATATCTGGTCCGTCTCTTCCTGGGAAGTGCTCTCTCGAAATTTCAGTAGTAAATCTCTCGGTGATCCACAACACTTCTCTTGTAACGTCTGCCAGTGGAGTAACGCTCTCGTGCTGACTAAACGATCGCGTGACGAAATGTGAGCCACTCGTCGTTGGATCTTCTCTATCTCTTCTATCGGTCCTATCTGGCAAATGGATCGAATAAGCGCCTTATAAGCCACTTTATTCTTGGATGAGTCAAGTCTCCTTAAGATTCCTCCTATGATATGGAGTCTGGGATCTGGTTTTCCCACTATTTGCTTTATGTGATCATTCCACTTAAGATAGCTCTGGATAGTTACTCCTTGATATTTTACGGCAGGTATTGTTTCTAGCAGTTTCTCATCAACAGTGTAACTATACAGTAGCAGATTTCTTTTCCTACGTACGCGCAAAATGTTACTTTTATTTATGTTCGGGGTCAACTGCCAGAACCTGCACCTTCATCAGTTCTCTGGAGGTCATTCTGCAAATCGTTACTATCTTCTGGAGTTGCTACTTTGTTATACACAACCGCATTATCTGCGAACAGCCTTAGAGAACATCCGATGCTTTCTACTAGATCATTTATATATTTGCTGTAAACAGTAACAGTCCTCTCATACTTCCTTGGAGTACACTGGACCTTGACATCTGTCGATTTTATTCGTTAAGAGCAACGTGTTGAGTTCTGCCTGCAAGGATGTCTTGAATGCAGTCTCAGATGTAATTTTGTTCGTCAATCCCACGGCTCGTCTTAAAAATGTGCTTTCTTCCAGTCGCTAGTTACCTTCCGTTGCTCAAGCGAAAAATAGCTGCTAGAAGTAGAGCAAGTTCTTTCATATAATCTTTGTAGAGTCTTATAGGTATCTTGAAGCAGAGACGTGTGGTATCACCGCTTACGGTCATTAACATGCAGTGAACCGGCTTTGTTGCCACGCCCACGCACTATGTTCGAGGGTGAGACTTGGTGATAGAATTACTAGAGCAGGTTTGGTTGTGACACATTTATTCTTCGGAAACTTACACCACATTACAAATGAAATCCACCATTAATGTTCGTCTGTACAGCTGTGTTGCCCTAAGGGTACGGCTCGATCACAGATCCCGGAGTGTACACACTCCAGTGATGAGCCGTGGCGTGACCGCGTGGACCGAACAAGACAAAGGCCACGTCACTGAATGTCCAGCTCCTGGCACGAGCGGAAGTGCCGCAATGCCTGCAGAAGGGAGGAAGGCACTGTCAAACGGAAGGGTGCACTCCGCGAAACGAGCGACTGCGTTTCAGACTGCGCATACTCGTTTGCAGGGGAGTTGCGTTAACTCGACACACGTGATCAGTGACGGTGAAGCTGGTGGAGCAGAGACGTGTGTCACATTGCGTTGACCAGCTCGCACTGTCTGCTTGCTTTGTTCTGTGCATCCAGTGCACGACGCACCATTGCCAAAATTCGGCATAGTGATACAGCTGCACTCGTGAATGCTGGGCGTCGCTTACTTCATGCATTCAGCCCTACACGCATTTGAACGGTGTGGCCGCCACACAGATCCACCCTTGGAGAGCGGAGCTCTGTATCTGCTAAAACATGGCAATCTTTCTGTGGAGCACGTGTATTTAAAGTTGGTGCGCTTCGTGATGACAGTGTGTCAGCCTTGGCAGGGGTCGGTCAGTGTTGGAAGGGCGGTGCCCCGTGACGTCAGCGAGCCGGACCGGTGAGCGTGCGGTGGGTGCAGCTAGTGACAGTGGCGTGAAGCACTGGCAGCAACTGTCCATACCATAAACAGTGAAGGCGCGCGCTGTAGGTCATTTGGTATGGGGTCTCGAAGGCACTGACATCTTAATAATAATGCCAAACATCCACAAGAGCTACAGAAAAAAATCACTATTTACATTGTTCAGAGTGGCAAGTCCAAGTGTTCATACGTTACAACGTTCCACAAGTTCACCGAGTGGCTCAGTTGCAGCAACACAGAGCAGCATTCGAACTGACCTTGACGTTCGAGACAATGGAGGTCCAGAGAATATGCGCAAGTGTGGTACCATCGGGAATCGAACGCTGGTCCAGGAGCCGTGACGGGCAAGCTGGGCGGTGTGGTGTGCGATGCCTGGAGCTCAACAGCAACGCGAATACGTTAAACTGACGCAGATGCCAAACTGGCCTAAATGCCCGACGTGGCGGAGGCAGAGGGATGCGAACACGGGTCTGGGAGTGGCGATGGACACGGGTGGCATTGCCCGGGGCTCGACTGGAGGTACCGGCCGAGGGCGCGGGCAGCTGGAGGCAGATCTCTACATTGGATGGCGGCTCGTGCTCGCCGGATTCTGACGGCTTTCGGGGGCTCGGACACTTGTTTAGTGTTTTGGGTAGTGCGGCGCGTTGGTGATGCAGCATGGCCATTGGAATCGGACGCGGCGGCCGGTGTGCGTGACGTAGTCCACTGGTGGCTGTGGTGGGGACGACCGGTGCGCCTGTGGTGGGTGCGTTCTGGGCGCCCATGCTGGCTGCCTAGGCGGGGTGGTGGGAGCTGCACATGGCGACGCAATGACAGGCGGCTGCAGCTGTGCATCACCGGTGGCTACGGGTGTGCGCTCCGTCTGACCGCTGGCAGAGGGAGTGTCGTCTGTAACCAGATCTTCCGCCAGGTCGAAGAAATGCGTGGCTACTGGAGTGGGCAAGATGTAAGCTGGTTTGACGCGATCGATTGACACTGCAGACGGCTTCCCGTTGCACTTGATGACAAGCGTTTTGTCTCCTCGTGCGATCACGTGATGTGGTCCGCTGTAGGGCAGCCGGAGAGCTGGCTGTACTGCGTTCGTACGTAACATGATGTGAGTGCAGCCCTGCAGGTCGGCGTGCACGAATACCTTTTTGGTGCCATGCCATGTCGGTGCATGTGCTCAGAGGCCGGCCATGTGAGTGCGCAGACGTTCTGCCAGAGTAGGTGCTGCGGCGTTGTGTGGGAGTGATACTTCCTTGACAAAATCGCCCGGGATTGTGAGAGGCTGTCTGTACACAAGGTCGGCAGGTGACGCATTGATCTCCTCCTTCAGCGTTACTCGCAGGCCGAGCAGCACCAGTGGGAGTGCCTCTGGCCACGAGGTGTTGTGGCAGGTTAGGGCAGATTTCAGAGTCCTGTGGAACTGTTCGACCATGCCATTCGACGCCGGATTGTAGCTTGTTGTCCTGTGTAACCAGATGCCACACAGTCTGGCGACGTGCGTGAACAACGTGCAGTCGAATTGGCGGCCACGGTCAGTTGTCACGTGACTGGGACACCCAAAGCATGCCACACCCAGGTGTCGACGAATGCAGTGGCGATGGTCTCAGTGGTGATGTCCGCGACGGGCGTTGCTTCTGGCCAGTGAGTGAAGTGGTCCACCATAGTTAGCAGATACCGCTTGCCTTGAGAGAGAGGAAGCAGGCTGACGAGGTCCATGTGCACGTGCGCAAATCGGCGGCTTGCATCAGGGAAGGTGCCCATGCATGCATGGGTGTGCCTTCTGACTTTGGCACACTGACATGCCATCCAAGTGTACGCCCATTCCCGGGAGTACTTCCGAAGCCCGGGCCAGACGAAACGGGCAGCCACGAGTGTCGCAGTGGTGTTGGTGCCGGGGTGTGACAGTCTGTGGACGCGATCGAAGGCACTGCGCTGGAATTTCTCCAGAAGAAATGGTCAGTTCGTGCCGGTTGAGATGCCACACCAAATCTTCCATGCACAGCTGGGGACAGGCACCAGCTCCAGTTGGAGGCCGCTGCAAGTGTCGTGACGGAAGTGGTGCAGTTATTCATCACTCTCCTGTGCTTGGGCGACGTCCTCAAAGTTCACAGGGGATGAGATGACGGCTCACGCTCGGGAAAAACGATCGGCGACGATATTGTCTATCCCTGAAATGTGTCGGATGTCTGTCGCGAATTGCGACATGTACTCCAATTGATGGAGTTGGGGCGGTGAACGCTTGGTGTGGTTGTTCTGGAACGTGTGGGTAATCGGTTTGTGGTTGGTGAAAATTACAAATTGTCGGACTTCTACGGACGGTCGGAAGTATTTCACTGCCACATACACCACAAGCCACTCTCGGTCATAAGCGCTCCAAGCACGTTGCAATTCGGACAGCTTTTTAGAGAAAAAACTGAGAGGCTGCCAGCTCCTGCTGACGCACTGTTGTAGCGCCGCACCGATGGCAGCCTCGCTGGCGTCCACGACTACGGCCAAGTCTGCGTCATGTACTGGGTGCGCGAGCAACATCGCTTCTGCTATATTTCGTTTTGAGTCCGTGAACCTCTGCTCCATTGCGTGTGTCCAATTAAAAGGGGTCTTTCCCTTTGAGATAGGACCGTGTAACGCCTTAATCAATGGCTCTTCCACGGCGGCTGCGTTGGGCAGGTGTTGACGATAGAAGTTCATCATGCTGAGGTAACGGCGTAATTCTCTCTGTGTCTGCGGACATGGCATTTTCAGTATCGCTTGCACTTTCTCCGGTATTGGCGTCGATCTGGTGGGGGTAATTAAGTGGCCAAGGAACACGATTTCCGTCACACCGAATTCGCATTTCGCTGGATTAATAACGATGCCAGCTTCACTCAGGCGCTGAAAGACGGTCGTTAGGTGGCAGCAGTGGAGCTCGAGCGACTTGGAATACACCAGGACGTCGTCGAGGTACGCGAAACAAAATGGCAAGCCTCGCAAGACGCCGTCCAGGAACCGCTGCCAAGTCTGGGCAGCATTCCGAAGACCTAAAGTCATAAACAGGCTTTCGAAAAATCCAAAGGGCGTTACAATAGCTGTTTCTTTAATGTCTTCAGGCGCCACCGGAATTTGGGTGTACTTCTTTACACAATGTATCTTGCTGAACACCGTGCAGCCTGCCAAAGCATAACTGAAGTCTTGCAGGTGTGGGACTGTCCGTCACCGTTTGCGAATTAAGGGTGCGATAGTCACCACACGGGCGCCACGAACTGTCTTTTTTGTGTACTAAGTGTAACGCCGATGACCATGGGCTACTCGATGGTCGAATAATGCCTTGCCGCAGCATGGCATCGAATTCTCCCTTTGCTGCTGCAAGTCTATCGGGTGGGAGGCGACGTGGGCGACACGATGTGGGGGGGTCTGAGTGTTGTTATTATATGGTGCACTGTTGAATGTTTAGTATCTCTCGGTGCGCTGGCTGGGTGGGTGAGGTTGGGGAATTTTTCAGGGATGTCAGCGTAAGGGCTGGGGCACTACACAGGTTTAACACTGTAGAATGTGGCCTGCTGGCACTGTCCCGCTATCCTTAAATTTGTTGTCTCGCCAATGAGCTGGTAGTTTGAGAAGTCAGTTAGCAGCCTGTAGTGGCCGAGAAACTCCGCGCCCAGAATCGGCTCATTAACGTCGGCCACAGTAAAAGTCCATGAGAATGTGCAGTGTAGAGCTAGACCTAAATTGCGGCTGTGTGTGCCGTAAGTTTTAATAGCTGAATTGTTCGCTGCTGTGAGGGAGAGTGCCTCGACCCACCTGCATTCTCGTAACATAGAACGGGGGAATATCGAGAGGTCCGAACCCGTGTCAACAAGGTACCTCATGCCCACATCCCGTTCCGCGACAAACAGATGCTTCGAAACCGCACTGCAGCCGGTTGCGCCTAGGCCCGGTCGTAGCTGGCGTTTGAGTGCGAGCAAGAGGCGCGGCACCTGGTTGCTTCATTGCCAAAATGGGCGTAGTACTAGCAGTAGCCGCTTTGTGCCTGCTCTGACGTCTGCAGGGTACCGTTGGAGCGGCTGTTGCTACGTTGTCGACTGTGTGAGCCGTGCCTGCTCTACTGCTGCTGCGGTGCGTGCTACCCTCTTGCTGCGAGCGCGTCAACCGGTCGACTTGCGAGGATAGAGCTTTCACCTGTGCAGCCAAGTTTTGCACTAGCTGATGCAGGTCAGCTTCCGATGTGAGGGGACGGTGTCGTGAGCTGCCGTGGCCGCGGTTCTAGGCGCTGTTGTCAGCGTATCGTGCACTCGATCGGCCAAGTTAGCGACGACGTTCAGCTGCATCTCCGTCTGTGCTGTTATCACTGCCTGCACCTGAGCTGGGAGACTGTGCACCCAGATAGTGCATAACAGAGAATTTGGCACCATGTCGGACTGTGCGAGGCTCCACAAGTGGCGCAGGAGCTGTGAGGGACTCAGTTCGCCGCATTCCTCTTGCCGCAGCAGTTGCTGCACTCGTTCCTTGGACGACGAGATCCGCCGGATCAGCTCCTCCTTGAGTCGTTTGTAGGAAGACTGCGTCGGCGGGGCTTTGATTATATCCCACACTTTGGCCGCATAGTTCTTATTGTGCTGGCTCACTACGTGTCCAAATTTTGTCAGGTCACCTGTTACGTGGTTGCTCATAAAGACCACCTCCACTTGGCTGAACCACATTACAGGGCCACAGTGCCATAAGAGAGGCAGCCTGATCAACACCCATCCAGTGCTTGTGGATGCTCTGGTGATTGTAGGAGGCATCGGTGTGGCGGGGATTTGCACACCAAAATTGTCCTGAGCTGTCTGTGGCTGCACGGTGTCCGCGTGTGTAGCCCGTGCTTGTAGCTCACTCTCCAGTCGCTTGTTGCGTGCGAGCAGGTCTTCAATGGTCTTTTGCAACTCTTATAATGTCACCATCTTAGCTTAGAGTTGAGTCCTCGCACAAGGGGAAAGCACACAGTGAAAATAACATGACAAAGTAAAACACAATAAAATAATACTAGACTGTTCGGAACTAAACTCATGCGCAAAAACAATACAAAAAAAGTATGTTAAAAAAAAAAAGTCTATGTAGCACTGTTCGGGTGCAGACGTGTACGGGCCAGCCTACTCGCGGTTCCACATCACTCGTACCAACGAACGTTCGTCACCATGTGTTTTTAGCCTTGGGTCACGTCGGGGTCACCAGTGAAGTGGGGATGTGTGGTATCACCGCTTACTGTTATTAACATGTGGTGAACCAGCTTTATTGTCGTGCCCATGCACTGTGTTCAAGGGAGAGGCTTGGTGACGGAATGACTAGAGCAGTTTTGATCGTGACACATTTATTCGTCGGAAGACTTACACTATGTTACAAATGCAATGCATCATTAACGTTCATCCGTACAGGCATGTTGCCCTAGCAGTACGGCTCGATCACAGATCCCAGAGGGTATACACTCCAGTGATGAGGCATGGCGCGACCGCGTGGACTAAGTGAGACAAAGGCTGCGTCACCGAATGTCCAGCTCCTGGCGCGAATGGAAGCGCTGCGATGTCTGCAGAAGGGAGGAAGGCACTGTCAAACGGAAGGGTGCACTCCGCGAAATGAGCGACTGTGTTTCACACTGTACGTACGCGTTTGCGAGGGAGTCACGTTGATTCGACACACGTGGTCATCGACAGTGAAGTGGAGACGTGTGTCGCGTTGCATTGACCAGCTCTCACTGTCTACTTGGTTTGTTCTGTGCGTCCGGTGTGCGACACACCGTTGCCAAAATTTGGTGTAGCGGTATAGCTGCACTCGTGAATGCCGGGCGTTGCTTACTTGTGTTGGCTGTGCCGCAGTTTAGCCCTTCACGCGGCCGCCACAGTCTCATCTGGTCCTGATGCCTTTCTGCCATTAAGTGACTGTAGCTGTTTTTCTATTCAGCATTCGATTATCTCAGTATTGGCCACTTCAACATTCGTACAATGACTGAAAGGAGGAAACGTATAACGACCTTCCGTGGTGAAACAACTTCGGAAGATCGAATTCAGTATTTAGGTCTTCTCTCTGTCATTTTCCGCTTCGGTGCCTGTATGGTCACTGAGTGAATGAATGGATGATTTTGACTCACTTACTGATTTTGCCTACGGCCAAAACCTCTCAACATTTTTACTCAGATCGGTTAACAATGTTTTACTTTCAAAAGTCATTGATGGTTCCTCTCGTTTCTGTCCTTACGCTCATTATTGCTTCATTCAGCTTTTGTTTGTCAACTAGGTTTTTACTTCTCTTGAATCTGAGATGAAGTTCTCCTTGTTTACATACAAGTTTTTTTAACATGGCTATTAAACCATAGAGGTCTTTCCGACCCCTCAATACATTACTGGGAACGTATTTGTCTAGGGCACACTGCATGATTCCTTTGAATTTTTTCCATTTGTTTTCCACATCTTCATCCTCATCACTGAATGTTTGATGATGACTGCTCAGATAATCTGCAGTTCGTATCCTGCCACTCTTGCTAAGCAAAAATATCTTCCTATCTTTCTTAACATTCTTTGTCAGACACATTCTCATACATGCTATCACAGCCTTACGAACACTGATACGTTCCACTACATTAACTGATTCGATAAGTTCAGGTCTGTTTGTTGCCAGAAGGTCTAAGAATTACCCTCATGCATTGGTTATCTATTTGCTCAAACTAATTTTCGGAAAAGACATCCAGGAGAATGTCACACGAATCCCTGTATCTGGCACCATTTTCGATAGCATAACACTCCAAAACTATACCTGGCAAGTTGAAGTCACCCCCTATTACAACGGCATGGACAGGATAATTATTAACGATATTTTACACGTTCTGTTCGATGCGCTGTACCACTAGAGCGCCTGACACAAGCGGTCTACAAAAGCACAGGATTACCATTTTTAACCCATCTTTGATGCTTGACATCACGCAGATTATTCACAGTCGGGATCCATGATAAACTTGCTATATTTTATCGAATTCTTTACTAAGATAAATGTGCCACCTCCATTGGTGACTAACCTATCCTTATCAGAAAATTTCCAATTTGAACATAGGATTTCATTATCATGAACGTCTGGTTTCAACCATATTTCTGTTCCTGATAATATCTGTGAATTATAACCACCATTAGGTGGTACTAATGCTGGAACCTTTCTTGAATGCTCCTACAGTTTACTAAAATGATATTAATCTCTCCTATCTCTGATCTGCTATGATGAATATTCTCTGAGGACATTGTGGCTAATTTATTAGGCAAATCATCTTTTATCCCACGGGAGGGCTTCTCTAACCTAAAAAAGCCCCATGTGCCCTCCAGACATACTCCACTATCATAGTAGTCGCTTCGTGAGTGTTGTGTATGCCTGACCTATTAAGGGGAACCCTACAATACTGTTCCCTATAGCGGAGGTCGAGAAATTCACATTCAATACTATCGCAGAGTTGTCTGAGCCTCTGGTTTAGACTTTCCACTCTGCTCCAAGCCAGAAGACTGCCATCAACAATGGGTACATGCTACAAATAGACAGCTTAGCCTGCACCTTGTGTGCGATACTAGTCACCTTCATCAAATCAGCCATTTGCAGAAAGGAGCCAAGAATGCCCTCAGATCTCAAGTGGCAGGTGTCATTCATGCCAACATGTGCCATTACATGAAGTCGTTTGCACCAATGCGCTCGACAGCTGCCAGCCAAGCCTCTTACAAGTCACAGGCGAGACCCCCTCAAAACATACTGACTGTGCACTGGCTTTCTTTCCCACTTGCCTGCTATTTCCCTGAGGGGCTCCATCACCTGCTTTACACTGAAGCTCCCAATGACAAGCATACCCACCCTCTGCATTTGTCTGGACTGGGCAGGAAAATCGGCTGCTGGCCCAACAGGAGAAGCATCCCATGCTGGTTCAGAGTTATCATCTACACTGGGTGGTACAACGTACCTTTTCCTGAGGTGCAGGGAGCCAGCCGCAAGACCTGCTCCCTCTTTTACTTTCTGCCCAGTGACACTCAAATCCACCACTGTCTGAAACCCTCTCGCGAGTGAGGATGGACCGGCCAGTTGTTATGTATCAGAAAATGCAGCAACTTTCAGGTCACCAGGGGATTCCAAAGGCACCAAAGGTGAAGCATGTCATGTTCCCAGCACCCCGATGTCGCCGCAACTTTGAGCATTAGCCGGAAGCATGTCGACGTTACCAACGCTGCTTCCATCTGTTAACTCCAATTCATGTATCCACATCGCCTACAGCATTAAGACTACCCACCAGGTCCAATAGCCGTGCATCACATCTTAGCCTGTGTACCTGCCACCCTTCCCACCCTCATTCCTAACAAGCAAATTGGCTGCCTCCTGCTAAGCTACTAGCCACCTGCCCCCACGCCTTCTTCCTGCCTCCATCTCCCTCTATCCACCCCACCTGGCACTATGGCCACCAGAAGCTGGTCCATTTGGTACTATATAGGGTCATAGGATTATTTTTGTATGTGTAGGAGGGGGGGGGGGTAGGGAAAGGCTGTGGCAGCTGTGAGGTATCAAAGACATGCAGGACAAATGATGGGAGTAGAGAAGTACTGAGAGACTGGAATAACATTACTTTCCTCCTGCTGACAAGCTTGGTGCCCCTGCAGATTTGAGCAGGTTTCTGCCAACTTTTTGACATCTCCACCACAAGCCTTACCATTATAATACCATTTGAGAACTCCACCATGATGTCCAACAACTCAAAACATTAGGTCCATCCCAGAACCTGCTGCATGAACCTTTTTCCTCTTCACACCGGCAATACCTCACACACTTGTCATCTGCTCTCAGAGTTGTTCAAACCCAATGCTACTGATCTCCTTATTTCTCAAAAAGAGATTTGTTTGTAGTTCCACTGCACAATTCAATTTTTGCTAAAAGAAACTGCTATCTTAAAACTAAGCAGATTTTTATTTCAACATATCATCTCTCCTCAAAGTCAGAAGGAAGAGTGATGTGGGACCTGGGTAAGCTGTGTAGGTTTAATGTTACATAAAAGACCAAATGCGGGATATGCATCATACTAAATAAATAATTTTACAGATGTAAATAAAAGGATTTTTTCTTTCACACCATCATTTCAAATATGATTTCTTTCAAGAACTGTATTAAATATCACTAGCCTCAAATACAATTCAATTGCCTACATTCATTTTTTCATATGTTTGCTAGTAATCAATTGTAAATTAATCAGTATTACAGTCTCTCATAACAGCTACCCAAATTTCTTATTTAACAAGGGAAATGATATCCTGAACATATGGATTTCCATGTGTCTCAACAAAATGCAGCAAAACCTCATCCTTGTAAGATGTCTTCTGGCTCTTATCTTCATTTCATTTACACCATGTGCTGTACTGGTACTGATCCTGAGTTTTGCCTGCTGCTGGGTACACCACAAGAGGGATTTTACATCGGTGAACTGCAAAAGTTAGAAACCTTAATTAAAATTATCTTCATTGACCATAAAGACCTATAAATCTATATTTAAAATGCACAACATTGGAGTAGTTAAATAAATGTGTTCACCTATTGATCAAAGTTTGAATATTAGGATTACCTAAAAAGTACCATAAATACGTTACAATAATAAAACAAATGATGTCATACATTGCAGTAGATAAATACATAGGTATGAGAGATCCTGGATGCTACTCTTAGTACATCCTCATCACTTGCACACTCACCACTGACATGGCTAAAAGTGCCAGTTTATATTTATTCCCCTGCCATCTACCAGGTTAGATCTGAATGTTTCACTACACAAAAGATACTTTGGAACAAAATTAATTATAAAATCTACCAAGTATATTAGGCAGATGAAGATAAGAAAAATGAAGCAATGTTGGGCAGCCATAACTCATCAATGAACCTTCTGAAGTTGCAGCAAGTCATTGTGGAAAATCAATATTCAAGTTTAAAAATTTGACAGCTATATCCTGGAGGAATTTCCATCTTTGCTACACAAAATTGCCACAAAAAGTTTTAATATTGTTTGAAAAAGTATGTGGCAAGTGAGCATTAAAGAATTTTGTCGCTCCAGTGATGTTGTGGTGATAGCTTTGAGTTCTTGAACAGAATTATCGTAGGTGATTAAATGTGATATCTTACTTATACCAGAATGCATCAAGAAACTAGTGCATTTGTATCACAGTGAAAGACTAGACTCAGGCATGTATATTGGATTTGAACTGTATTACAAGACTGAAAGATCACTGTGTTCATTAACTTCCTTTCCAAAAATAAGAAAGTGAATTCTGATCGTTATGGTGAAATCATGGAAACTGAGACCTGTCATGCTACTTTGTCAAAAACTGACGTTCTGTGCCTGTTTCTGTGTGCAAAATACAGGATGACACTTACACAGAGATAACAGCAACCAGCCATTTTTTACATTGGCATTTATTCATTTAAATGGTGCCACTACCAGTTTCAAAGTGACAGGTTCATCATAAGATGGCTAGTTCATGTTAAGATACATTTTACATGAACTAGCCATCTGAAGATGAACCTGTTAGTTCAAAAGTGGTAACAGCACTATTTAAATAAGTAAATAGCACCATAAAATGTGGTTGTTTGCTGTTATCTTCTATGTAAGAGTCAACCTATGTGAGACATGACACTCAAAATGGGCTACTCATACACGTTTT
This sequence comes from Schistocerca serialis cubense, assembly GCF_023864345.2. NCBI lineage: Eukaryota > Metazoa > Arthropoda > Insecta > Orthoptera > Acrididae > Schistocerca > Schistocerca serialis. Next base: position 1,045,314,443 of record NC_064638.1, on the reverse strand, counting down.
GTTTTCATCAATAAAATGCCTCCACACATGTAACTCATACACAATACATATTATGTGTGACTTAGGATAGGAAGTATTCAACAAGGGAAACTGATAGAGAATCTATATCATTACATAAATAAATAAGAAAAGCTGAACTCATCAAGTAGATTTTCATGAGGTGCTTGGTTCAAATGATGACAATGTGTAGTGCTGCAACACTCTCTTCAACTGGCCGGTCTTCTTAAGTTCTGCACCCATGTCATTTTCAGTACCTAATGATAAAAAACCCTAGCTGGCACATATATCTCATGTTGGTATGTCTTGTGGTGGATTGGTTGAGATAGGGATGTTAATTTTAGTGTCAAGATTTACAGAAGCTCTCCTGCGAACCCTGCAGAACTAGCATTCCTGAAAGGAAGGATATTTCAGACATGGCTTAGCCACAGCCTGGGGGATGTTTCCAGAATGAGATTTTCACACTGCGGTGGAGTGTGCACTTCTGTAAAGTTTGGAAGATAGGAGACGAGGTACTGGCAGAAGTAAAGCTGTGAGGACGGGGCGTGAGTCGTGCTTGGGTAGCTCAGTTGGTAGAGCACTTGCCCGCGAAAGGCAAAGGTCCCGAGTTCGAGTCTCCGTCCTGCACACAGTTTTAATCGGCCAGGAAGTTTCATATCAGTGCACACTCCACTGCAGAGTGAAAATCGCATCATGTTAAATATTCTATAACTTGCTCACAAATGCATCAGTAATTTAAATCAGAAATAGAAGACCGGCCAGTTGAAGAGAGTGTTGCAGCACTACACATTGTCATCATTTGAACCAAGCACCTCATGAAAATCTACTAGATTAGATCAGCTTTTCTTGTCAATTGAGCAAGGAGAAAATCCAACTTAAAATTTTAAAATGAAATACACAGTGTTTTTAAAAGGAAATATAAAATAATCTAGAAAAACAACGTCTGCCCATGCAGGAACATATAAAATGGAAGCTCAGGAGAAATGCGTAGGCAGTCAAAACATTTATTAATACAGCCACTGGACTAGACAACCTTTCTGAAAATTGAAGTAAAGCCTGGCAATTAAATAAAGTGCACGTTCGTTACAGAAAAATGAGTGAAAAGTCAAATGACTTCAAACTGAAAGGGGACAAAATGCACTGGTGATACACAAACTTGGCCATTGCATCTGTACAGTTCACACATGTGGTCACAAAGCAAACAGTGACTGCCATTAATATAATGTGCCAATCAGACTGAATTATGTGCACTACATACAACAGCTGACAACTGACTTATTATATATTCAGTTCACACCCAACCAGCAGAGAACAGCCCCATCTTACGATGTACTTCACTACTTCGCTGCCTCCAGGTTCTGTCTGGGGAAAAGACCAGCCAGTTAGCCCTGAAGTGAACTGCGCTTAGCCACAGTAAGTATTTGGCCAGCTCACTCCTCCATGTTGCAGCTGCCACATTATGGCAGCCACAGCATGCAATCAAATCCTCTATAGCGTCTGACAACTGCTTGTTGCCCACTTGCTCTCCAGCACCAGAGTCTTGTCTCCTTGGCGCAAATGATGTGACAATGTGTGGTGCTGCAACACTCTCTCCTTGCAATGGTGCTTATGTCATGATGTGCAGCACCACCAAGGAGTTGCTCAGCCATCACTGTTGTACCCGTGATGCAGATTTGAAACAGCCGCAGCTGCATAACATCTCATGATGCCACACCATCGCATGAACAGCACTCATATTCTCCTAGATATACTTGCAATGAACTTCTCAAACAGAGTAATTTTTACCCCTCAAATACATGCATCTGGCATGTCCATCCATTACATGATTTTCATGGTGTACTCACTAGAATATCCCAGAAAGAAACTGCACCTGTCTGCTACCGGGGTTTCAAATGCATTAATTTACCTGAAATTACAACTGAAGTGCAAGAAACAGTCTGGGGACATCTTCTATTCCTTTCTCAGGCGTAAACAAAAAGCTTCATGGGTTTACTAACAAACTCACAAAAGTATACGACAAATATATTCCCCTAAAGACTGGAAAATTAAGAAAGAAACCTGCATCTTGGCTAACCGAAGAACTAAAACAGCTCATGAATCTCAGTGATACTGTACACTACGCATACAAACTATGCCACATGCCTGAAAATCATATTGCTTGCAAGCAGAAGTGGGGCAGAGTCAGTCAAGCTACAGGAAAAGCAAAACTGTAACTTGTCCATACATTAAATGACAACAGAAATAGACCAGCTGCCCTTATGGAAAAACCTGTGTGGCAAGGGGGGTAAATTACTGTAGCCACAAAAAATTCTATCCAAAGCATGGGTCCTGCAGTATCTTCAAAAATGCCATCATTCATATCAGATCAGCATCTACTAGACATGATGACCCCACACTCCAAATTATGAAGCTTATTATTGAACCATTACTGCCCACCATAACTGATATTTCCAACCACTCCTTAACCAAAATCATTTTCCCTGAGGCCTGGAAACAGTGATTAGGTAAGCCACTACCTAAAAAGGATGTTGCCACAGCAGCCTCTAATTACCAGCCTATTTGCATTCTTCTTGCACTGTCCAAGGCTTACTAACTACAAAAAACCTACAACACAAATACTAATTAGGTTTCTGTAAACATCATAGCACAATATCTGCCTTAATAAAGATAACAAATGACCTGAAGCTTGCTGTGGATGCATTAGAAGCAACTACTGTGTGCTTCTTAGATTTCAACAAAGGCTTTACACTGCTGACTTTGACATTTTACTTGCCAAACTTAGCAGCCTAAATTTCTTGCCAAGTGCAGTGCAATGGTTTAGCTCATAGCTGGCATCTCACCAGCAATGCACCATGTCCAGCACTATAAAGTCACAAGGGAGGCAAATAGCATCAGGCATCCCCAGGCTTTGGCATTAGATCCCATACTCTTTTCGTTGTGTGTAAATGATGTGTCATCTCTTTTATCCTACTGCAAATGCCTCATGTACACCAAAAACCTCCACTTGTATCTAAGTGCAAAATCAATAAACCTGAAGACAGGTATAGAGAATTTCAGTACCAACTCATGTGCGCTTTCGAGATGGGCACATCAACCCACCCAAAATCCAAGCAATACTTGCTCGTCATTCTAAGCTCATTAGCCTGCGGTACCAGGAATCCCTACCATCTTTAACCCTAAATGGGTCAAATATCAACTTCTCTCCTTCAGCAAAGAGTCTAGAAGTAATAGCAGATGCAAATCTAAATTGGAATGAGCAATAACTACAATGTGCAAGATGGTATCAGCATCTCCCCATGCCCTATCAAAATATAAAAAACTATTCCCTCTTGTGCTTATAAAGAAACTTGTACAAGCATGTATACGGCCAGTTACTTACTGCAATGTTATCCTATAAGGTCTTTCTCAGGAAAGTTCATGGGGCCTGGAACTGGTTATGTGTTTGTAATATCTTGTTATGTGTTTGTAATATCTGTGCTGTTTGACCCTTTGATCATATTTCATCAGCTATGCACAGCTGTTCTGGCTTTATGCAGACAAGCACAGAGATTTCCATACCCTCTATTGTCTTATAATGAACACTGTCCCCCATATCTCTCCTCAAACTTAATACTCGTATCTGAACAACATGGCAGAAACACTTTCCCCCTTCATCATTCAGCCACTTTTTCAAAATACTTCTCAGTAGCAGGAATCTAACTCTGGAACAGCCTCCCACATTATATTAAAGAACTGAATAACATCTTCAGTCTGACAGTAAATGACATTCCTACTAATGCAACAATAAGGATTAGCATTGTTCCTGTATGCACTCTTTACTTTGTACATTCTTCTTTTCAATTAGATCTTCATCTTTTCGCAGTATTCTTAGCTGGTGCATCTCCTTAAATTTCCTTTCCCCTGAACTCACCATATCTGACAATGTCTATCTTGTACACCTTTAAATTCTTTTCATACCCACCACTATCATTATTGGTATTGTTATTATTATTATTAAATTATCGTTACTATCACTATTAGTGGCAGTTGCAGTAGTCCTAACTCTGCCAGTATTATTTACCAACACTGCCAGTTCAGACACTCAGATCATTTTAATATTATTTGTCATATTAAAATTGTTATTCTTTAGGAAACTATGATGTAAACAAGGTACTATATGTGCTAAATCCCAGTCCAATGTAAGGGAGGGCATGATGGATCTAATTCAGTGTGCGATTTGCAGGGGGGGGGGTGGGGGGGGGGGGGGGGGGATTGGGGGGGCATCCCCCCACCCCGCCCCCCTCTGCATCAGACCATCCCCTCCTCTGGCTTTAGTTCATGCATCTCAACTTGGCATGTTTATCTCCCACAGACTGGACTAAAACTTTACATAGAATTTAAATTTATGGAACCGAACACTGAAAGTTTACTATTAATATGTTTTCTTATTAATTTAGAAAAAGTGTGATGTAGTATTTAAGCATTTCAAAACATTTAGAACTAATTGACAAGACGACGCACGCCCTATTTCCGTAGCATGCCACAATGTTGCAAGATGTCGCCACAGCGTAACCGAGGCTTTAGAGCCAGTTCTGTATTGTATGGTGGATGTGATGTATTGCGTACAAAACTAAAACCTGCAATCAGATCCAAACGACGTGGAAAACTACGAAGAGGTGTCATCCTACAGCAAGATAACGCTCGCCCTCATTCTGCCCAACAAACAGCCGACGCAATAAAGGAGTTGAGATTCGAGGTGCTGGAACATCCATCATACAGTCCAGACCTGGCTCCAAGCGATTTTCACATGTGTGGACCATTGACGGAAGCACTACAGGGAAGAAGATTTGAAAGTGATGAAGATGTCATTGCTGCGGTGCAAAATTGGTTACAGATGCAACCGATAAGACGGAAAAACTGCATTGAAGTCCAGGGAGGTCACGTAGAAAAATAATGCATGTTCCAGTTTTCTATTATCAGAATAAGTACAGCTTTTCACAAATGTGCCTTTACTTTTCGAATTCCCCTTGTATACCTGTATGTAGATGATTTTGTAAATAAGATTTACCTATAATGTACTTTTAAAGATATAAGAAGGGATGGCTTTTCTGATAGCGCATACGCGTGAATAGTGAGTTTCGGCATAACTGTTTAACCATGGGTAACGCCACGGTGCAAGCTAGTAGCATGTATAATTATACTAACCCCCTCAGACATCCCCCCCCCCCCCCCCCCCCCACTGGTAAAAGCACAAATCACACACTAATCTAATTAGATCGTGTTAAATAAATAAATAAAGAAAACATTGAATTGCACAAGTGCAGTACATCTACTATAGTCTGTCCATACTTAAGGACTGACAATCCACTTCCGGGATTGGAATGACTCCTTACCCTCTCCCTTAAAACCCATATCCTTTCGTCTTTCCCTCTCCTTCCCACTTTCCAGATGAAGCAACTGTTGGTTGCGAAAGCTTGAATTTTGTGTGTATGTTTGTGTGTCTATCAACATGCCAGCGCTTTCGTTTGGTAAGTTACATCATCTTTGTTTTTATAACCAACAAATCAGTTGGTTTTACTGAGAAATTCATCAATGGAGTATAAGGAGTTGGCCACCAATAAATCCTTTAGGCTTCTCTTAAACTGAATTTCATTGGTTGTTAAGCTTTTTAAGGCTGCCGGCAAATTATTGAAAATGTGTGTTCCTGAAAAATGCACACCTTTTTGTACAAGACTAAGTGACTTTAAATCCTTGTGAAGATTATTCTTATTTCTAGTATTGATTCCATGAATTGAGCTGTTGGTTTGAAAAAGTGATATACACTCCTGGAAATGGAAAAAAGAACACATTGACACCGGTGTGTCAGACCCACCATACTTGCTCCGGACACTGCGAGAGGGCTGTACAAGCAATGATCACACGCACGGCACAGTGGACACACCAGGAACCGCGGTGTTGGCCGTCAAATGGAGCTAGCTGCGCAGCATTTGTGTACCGCCGCCGTCAGTGTCAGCCAGTTTGCCGTGGCATACGGAGCTCCATCGCAGTCTTTAACACTGGTAGCATGCCGCGACAGTGTGGACGTGAACCGTATGTGCAGTTGACGGACTTTGAGCGAGGGCGTATAGTGGGCATGCGGGAGGCTGGGTGGACGTACCGCCGAATTACTCAACACGTGGGGCGTGAGGTCTCCACAGTACATCGATGTTGTCGCCAGTGGTTGGCGGAAGGTGCACGTGCCCGTCGACCTGGGACCGGACCGCAGCGACGCACGGATGCACGCCAAGACCGTAGGATCCTACGCAGTGCCGTAGGGGACCGCACCGCCACTTCCCAGCAAATTAGGGACACTGTTGCTCCTGGGGTATCGGCAAGGACCATTCGCAACCGTCTCCATGAAGCTGGGCTACGGTCCCGCACACCGTTAGGCCATCTTCCGCTCACGCCCCAACATCGTGCAGCCCGCCTCCAGTGGTGTCGTGACAGGCGTGAATGGAGGGACGAATGGAGACGTGTCGTCTTCAGCGATGAGAGTCGCTTCTGCCTTGGTGCCAATGATGGTCGTATGCATGTTTGGCGCCGTGCAGGTGAGCGCCACAATCAGGACTGCATACGACCGAGGCACACAGGGCCAACACCCGGCATCATGGTGTGGGGAGCGATCTCCTACACTGGCCGTACACCACTGGTGATCGTCGAGGGGACACTGAATAGCGCACGGTACATGCAAACCGTCATCGAACCCATCGTTCTACCATTCCTAGACCGGCAAGGGAACTTGCTGTTCCAACAGGACAATGCACGTCTGCATGTATCCCGTGCCACCCAACGTGCTCTAGTAGGTGTAAGTCAACTACCCTGGCCAGCAAGATCTCCGGATCTGTCCCCCATTGAGCATGTTTGGGACTGGATGAAGCGTCGTCTCACGCGGTCTGCACGTCCAGCACGAACGCTGGTCCAACTGAGGCGCCAGGTGGAAATGGCATGGCAAGCCGTTCCACAGGACTACATCCAGCATCTCTACGATCGTCTCGATGGGAGAATAGCAGCCTGCATTGCTGCGAAAGGTGGATATACACTGTACTAGTGCCGACATTGTGCATGCTCTGTTGCCTGTGTCCATGTGCCTGTGGTTCTATCAGTGTGATCATGTGATGTATCTGACCCCAGGAATGTGTCAATAAAGTTTCCCCTTCCTGGGACAATGAATTCACGGTGTTCTTATTTCAATTTCCAGGAGTGTATTTTTAATGGCAAATTTCATTAAGGAATAAATATATTGGGAAGCAGTAGTTAGTATCCCTAGTTCCCTAAACAGGCTTCTGCAGGATGTTATTGAGTTCACACCACATATAACTCTTACTGCACATCTTTGTGTCCAGAAAACTTTAGATTGGTCTGATTAATTACCCCAAAAAATAATACCATATGACATTATGGAATGAAAGTAAGCATAGTATGCCAGCTTTTTCATTTTTATATCCTCTATGTCTGACACAATTCGCATTGCAAACAGCAGTTCTGTGGTGTGCTCCTCCCAGTTGAATTTATTATCAAGCTGTAATCCCAAGAACTTAACATTGTCCACTTCTTCTATCTTCTTGTCATCGTATGTTAGACATATACTCATGGGACACCCCTTAAAAGTTCTGAACTGTGTGTAGTGTGTTTTTTCAAAGTTTGGTGACAAAGAATTTATTAGGAACCAGTGATTAATGTCCACAAATATTTTATTAGCTGATCTTTCTAGGACTACACTTGATTTGCTATTTATTGCAATGTTTGTATCATCAGCAAACAAAACGAACTTGGCATCTGGTAATGTTACTGATGAAAGGTCATTGATATACACAAGAAAAAGTAAGGGCCCCAAAATGGAACCTTGTGGACCCCACATGTAATTAGTTTCCAGTTGGATGGTGCCTGATAGCTTGATACATGTCTCTTTCCTAATAACACCCTTTGTTTCCTGCTAGAGATGTAAGATTTGAACCATTTTGCAACATTTCCTGTTACACTATAATATTCTAGGTAGAAGAGCAAAAGATCTACTTGACATTGTGCATTCTGATGTTTGTAGACCAATGAGGGTCACGATATCTTCTCACTTTTACAGATGATCTGTCAAGAAAAACTTTTGGTTATATGTTAAAATCAACAACGTAAGTCTGTGACACATTCATCGAATTCAAAGCACGAGTAGAAAATGAAACTGGTCGAAAAATCAAAATATTGTTTTTAAAGACGATTGGAATTAAACATGAAACAACAACTCCTTACACGCCAGAACAGAATGGTGTTGCAGAACGCTTAAATCGAACAATCACTGAAAAAGCAAGATCAATGTTAACAGATGCAGGTCTAAGTAGACAATTTTGGGCCGAAGATGTAAACACAGCAATTTATTTGAAGAATCGTTCTCCAAAAAAAGCTGTTAAGAATGTCACTCCTGAGGAATTATGGAGTGGTCGTCGGATAAATTTGAGTCATTTACGAATCTTTGGATGTCGAGCATTTGTACATATACCAAAAGAAAAAAGGACGAAATTAGAAGACAAATCTAAGGAACTTATCTTTGTTGGATATTGCGAAGATTCTAAAGGATATCGTCTGATTGATCCAAATTCACCAAAGACAATTGTGAAAGCCCGTGATGTGCAATTCATCGAAAACTCAAAGTGCACTTGTGGAAACAGTATTTCAAACAATAACCCAATAGACGATAATCGTATAGACAGTCGTCAACTAGCGCCAGCACCTCACATCATTGAAGAGGCAACTGAACTGACAGAACCTGCTGAAGTTGACAGAAATGCAGTTTATCTTGAATTAGCACTAAGTGACACTGACAAAACTGTAAATAGCAACGTACATAGTCACACGGAAGTTGCGCAGCCAGAAATGCAACCAGAAATTAGAAAATCATCACGTGAAAGAAAACCAAATACTCAATATTTTAATGATGATTTTGCTTGTCTTGCTTGTATTTCTGAACCAAATTCGTATGAAGAAGCAATGAATTGTGATGACTGTGAAAAATGGATGGAAGCCTTAAATAATGAATATAAATCTTTACTTGAAAATGAAACATGGATTATGACTGATTTACCACCAGGCAGGAAGGTAATTAGTTCGAAATGGGTGTTCAAGGTGAAAGAAACGTCAAATGGTGAAATTGAACCTTATAAGGCTCGTTTTGTAGCGAAAGGTTATTCCCAAATACCAGGAATAGACTTTGATGAAACGTTCTCGCCTGTTGTTCGTCATTCTTCACTTCGCATCCTGTTAGCCTTATCAGCTGAATTTGACATTGAACATATGGATGTTCAAACTGCGTTCATATATGGTGATCTCGATGAAGGAGGTTACATTCGTCAACCTGAAGGCTACGTGAAGAAGGGGGAGGAGATGTAGGTTTGCAAGCTGAAGAAGGCAATTTATGGTCTAAAACAGGCGTCACGCGTTTGGAATACGAAATTAGATGTGACAGTACATAATATGAACCTAAAAAAGGCAGAATATGATTCTTGCATTTACTTCAGAATTGAGAAACAAAATATTATAGCTGTTTATGTAGACGACTTGATCATTTTCTCTAATAGAAATAATAAGTGGAAGAAAGAATTGAAGAAAGGATTAATGGATCAGTTTAAGATGAGAGATCTTGGTGAACTTAGTTGGTGTCTTGGCATGAGAATAAAACGAAACAGGATACAAGGGACGATTAGTATTGATCAAGGCAAATATGCAGCAAACATACTCAAGAAATTTGGTATGGAACATTGTAATCCGGTTGCATATCCATTTGAACCTGGTTCAAAGCTGCAAAAATATGAAAATAAATTGACAGATGAGGAAAACCTTGTGTTACATCGCATTCCTTGTCAGCAAGCCGTAGGATCACTATTGTATTTAGCTCAAAGTACAAGACTGGACATTGCATATGCTGTGGGGGTTCTAAGCAGATTCAATTCTAATTATCGGAAAATCCACTGGGAAGCGGTCAAACGAATTATGCGATGCATTAAAGGCACAGTCAATGTAGGACTAATGTACCCAAAACGTGGAACAACTGAAATTGAAGGTTTCTGTGACGCTGATTATGCATCAGACTTCCATCAGCGGCTATCAACGACCGCCTATATCTCCAAGTTAGATGCGACAGCAGTTTCCTGGACTTCAAAACAACAAACCGTCGCTCTATCAACTACAGAAGCTGAGTATATGGCTCTATCAGCAACAGCGCAAGAAGCGGTATTCCTTCAAGGACTGCTACGTGAATTGTGTGTTACGCATAGTGAAAAAACAGTAAATGTATGCTGTGATGATAGAGGTGCCATTGCACTGAGTCACAATGGTGTGCATCACGCTCGAACAAAACACATTGACGTGAGGCACCACTATATTCGTGATTTTATTTAAAACAGGAAAATTCAGTTTGAAACCTGTAAGTACCGTTAAGCAGTAAGCTGATTTTTTGACAAAGGCACTGCCTAAAGGTAAACATCAGTGGTGCTGTCAAGCTGTGGGACTTGCAGAGTTCACGAATTTACATCTCGAGAACTTGTGGAGGTGTTGGGAACAATCATATTTTACATTTGATGTGTTATATGTATGGTAGTTTATGTTTTCTCTTTGATCTTCGTTATGTAACATCGCTGAATAAATAGTCTCTAAAAATGTGTGTTCCTGGCAATATGGTGTATTGTGTATTTGATTAAAAGGTCAACTTTATAATCTCACAGAGGACTAATTAGAATCAATATCTAATAAATGGTCTACTCATGCCTCAACTACTAATCGGATGCCAATATGGCTTCAACATGAGAAACAGATCCTATAGGTTTGTAATAAACCTATCTAATTTCTCTAATCTGCCTACTTCATTCTAACACAACAATAAGATTAAGCGTGTTCACCATGGTGGGGAAACATATTTTAAATAGGCCTACCTCTACTGTTTGGAAAGAACAAAAGCAATACAAATAACAGGGTCTGCATATTACAGCAGCTATAATGTAAACAGTAATATTTAATTTGAGTGATACTGACTGGATTCCTGAGATGATTAAAATTTCAAAACTTTCAATGATATGATTTTGTTATGTAGTTACTTACTGACATAAATTGTGCACACCAAAACCACAGCTGTATCTCCCGTGCTCCATTTCCTTGGGGAAATGAAAAAACCCCTCTGATTTCACTCTTGTTGCTAAGGTTGCTAAGATGGATTCTTGAAATGTCAGTTTCATTGTCATTATCACTGCCACTATTGTCATTTAATGAAATTTTCATCTACTCCACTGAATTTTCCAAAGGAGCTTCATTCTGCCACCCTCGTTCTATGATGCTCTCCGTACATTTGACAATTTTCAGGGGTGACATTCCTGACAGCTACCCTTGTTAGTGCTTCTACTGCAGAAAGGGTAAATTTACCATAATTACTTGAAACATAACCTTTAATTTGGGGTTCATCCTCTGTATTACTTTTCTGGTGTGCTTCCAGGCCACTGAGTATCTTTTTATTATTGGTAACCGATCACAGATTACTCTAAATTTGTGGACCACTTCCTAAAACCTTCACATTAGGAACGAGAATGTATCCTTGAATTCCATGATTGTTTTCTCCATTCCCTCTCTCCGCTCCTGGCCCAGTTATAGGCCACCTTGTATACTTTTTCTAAGTACTACAGTTGGATCAGCCTCTGCATTCTCCACACCCACCTCTGGCTGATCGTCTGTACACAGGATGACATCTACCATGTTTCTTGTTTCTGTGTGAGTTGTGATTAATTTACATCGCACAGAAACACCTGCGGTTCACTGAAAACTGCCTGCCTTCCACAAATTTTTCAATCATGGATGGAACAGCATTATTTTCTACTAATGGCTAATGGGCATATACAAGTACTATACTTGTACTTCCATGGCGCACATCACAGTGCTTCCCAGCCACTCTGAAATTTCTTTCACATTCTCTGCTTCACATGAGCCTCTTAGTTGCAGTGCGGGCTTCACCTTCAACTTTTGTCATTATATCAGCGCCCTTATTGTCACGGCGTTTGACTGTGCTCTCTCTCTGCTTGTTATTATGTTCCTTTTGGAACATGTCTTCTGTAGTCACATGGGTGACTTGGGGTGTCATGAGAATGTACTCATTAACAGCTTCTGGCAGTCTAAATCCTAAAGGCTCATGTGCAGTGGTCTCTAACCCACAACCAGTTGCATCATGTCTGTAAGATTCTCTTTAGTTGGCAGTGTTCATTGAATTCTCATCACAACTTTTGGATAGCATACTGACTTCATCTGGAATGCGTGTTACCTCTAACAAATCACCTTCTAGCTACTGTGGCCCACCTATGAACTTTCCTCGGCCTCCTTGCATTGTACTAAATTAATTGTGGCCTTAGTGCTATCTGTACCCCATGCAACCAGATCTTTGTACAAATTTACCATGGTTTTAGTGCTCCAGTTGATGATCACCACTCTACTCAAGAGTATATCATTAGCGATTATAAAATCGAGTGCCAACCCACAGATGACATCTGAATTCACCTGGAAGCCACTTCTTCCGTTGCTTAGCAGCATGAAGGCCTGCTTTTCTACCTTTATCCTTTTTGCCTCAAAAGCAGGAATTAGTGAGATTCCTCTTACTGGTACCTCAGCTAATTTACTGCCTATTTCTACCAGTATCACGTAAAAACACATTGAAAATGCTGTCACTTCTGACCCGAAATCCAGACATGCTCTTGTCTTAATTCCTTCCATGGTTATCTCAGAGATGGGACACCGACTGTTCTGTTTTTCTGGGAAATCATAGTACTAGTCACTGTCGTCTTCCACTTGCTATCGCTGGTACCTCATACTGCATACGTAATGTCCCTTCACTACTGAGGTGTCCCCTGCAATACCTCATTGTCTTTGGCCAGTCACTTTTGTGACCTCATGCACATCTGCCTGAGGTGGGGCCAGTGGTGGTGAAGCTCCATAATTCTCAAGTCCTTTGTCGTAATGTGATGATTGTACACAATTCACATAGTGTCTGTGATTTAGCACTTCATTCCTGCCCTGTTCTCCCTAGTGTGGACCATGGCGTCTATTTAGCTCTTGTCTATTCCATTCTTCTGTCCTTTGTCTGTTATTGTGCCAATTCTACCTGTCATTGTGAGTAACAAACCTTTGTAACATGTTATTTTCTTCCCTCATTGTGTTAGCATGTACCATCCCTTGGCAATCCTATTTCTCAATGACATCCAAAGACATTAAAATATCGAGGAACTGTTCTCTTGACAGTGCTCTGATGAGTGCTCATTGTACCTGAGCAGGAAAATGTGAGCATATCACACTACACAATTCCTCACCTGTCATTTTGTTGTTCAAGTATCCCAACAGAACAAAAAAGTGAGCAGTATGTGTTGCCATGGATTGGCATGACTGTGCGACACATACTGTCCCTGATATATGCTTTCTTTGCATTTACCTTTGTGGCCATGCTACAGTACATTGCCAGAAACTGAGTGCAGAAATCCTTGTAACTACTGTTCCTGCAAATTTCTACATCAGATCAGGCAGTCTCCTCCTGGTCGGCAGTCTGCCATGCAACGAGGAAAGCGTTACCTTTCACATGCAGATAGGCATCTAAGTTCTTTAAGTATGCCTTCAACTGGCTACTGCACATTTGGCCGAACTTGACCAGTGGTATGTCCACCACGTGAATCAAGAATGTGGTCTGCAAATTCGCTGACATGACCTGCATTACAAGGACATTACCTTGTCACATTTCAGACATTTCTTGCTCAAGGACTGACACTTGTGTTTGTGTTTTCTTGGGCTATTTACTTTTCTCATCCGTACGGATGGAAATGTCTGTCATCTTTGCATTTATCTCATTTCTGAGTTGTTGACCTTCGTTTCACACTCTTTGCTCTCTTTATCCAGGCTGTTGGTGATTTCTGACCATATCTTTTTCGTTTCTTTTTAAGCAAGTCGTGCTTAATTTCAGCAGTCTGTCCATCAAGCTTCTGAATGCAAAATTTTATCTTGGCTTCCAGTCTTTCAAATCGTGTTTTATTTCCCTCACTCGTGGTGATGAACAACAATGTGTGGTTTTCTAATACCAAGAAAATTCCATCCAGTGGACTGTGACTGTGTATGGCAAACAGATGTGCCAGCCATCTCCTCATTCGCACCTGATCTCTCCTCCATTCGCCTGATGGTTTGTAATGTACTCTCAATTTGTATATTCCCCACAGATGTGCATGGCATTTCCTCACCCACATCGAAACTCTCCTCCAGTGTAATATCAGTTTCCATATCTATCAATCTCCCAGATCTCAGGTGCATAGAAAAACAAAAACCACAAACTTAAAGCACTCAACAGAAAGTACAGATACAGACAATACAATGCTGATGGCAGTGCTGGTAGCCACAAACAGAACAACGAAAATGGGGAACAGAATACCCATAGAAACAAACGATATTTTCTAAAACTACCTTACAAAATACATAGAAGGCTGTGGTAACCGAAACTAAATACACTAGCAATTGCAATGTGTACTTCGTACTCACATTTGCAATGCTTTCAGCACACAAACTCTCTATCCATACACCTGACCTCATACTCAAAAAGCTTAGCATATTCTAATAGAGAAATAGGAATTCTTTCTGAATCATGTCCGAAAATTTAAATGTTTTCACACTAGCAAAAACGTGAGAATGAAATCAAATCGAAGTCCCCTTTGGGTGCCAAAAATATAGTGAATCATTCAGAACTCTGTGATATGGCATAGCATAACATTTCAAATTATTACGAGTTGTCATCTTGCATTGAAAGTGTAGCTCACCGTGGAGCCGGGAGGAGAGCAGATTTGGTATTCATGCTGATGCTGGCTACTGGGCCTAGCTAACTGTATACTTGCTTAATCCTGCATGCAATATGTTACATATACAGTACTCTCTGTGAACCTGTAGAAGTACTTTTAAATATTAATCAATATTTTTCATACTTAGTACACCAAATGCTATGGATAACACAATCATACTGTTAAAATTCAAATCAATAACTTCAGTACTTTTGGAGATATACATTTTTACCTAAAACACATAATAGCCGTGATGGCATTGTGAAAGTGAGTTAGGGACTTTAATGTATTCATATATAGTATAAATTGAAGCTACAACCAAGAAGATACGTTCATATAATCTAATTTTCTGGAATTTTCTTTAGTTTCATTACAACAGATTTCTGACATAGAAGTACAACATAAAGTAACAATTAATTTACATGAATTTCTGTTTCAAGTTGAAGGAAACTGCAGCTGAAACCCACCAAATGCTGATGGAGACATTTGGTGAGATTGCATTCAGTCAAGAAAGAACATTTGAGTTGTTAAAGCGCTTCATGGAAGCCCAAGAATCTGTGGAAGATGAAAAACATTCTGGTTGATGGTCAATGTGCACTACACTGGAAATAATCATGAAAGTGCATGACATGATTCATGAAGACTGAAGGCAGACAATCCAGGATGTTTGTAACAGATGTGGGCTGTTTCATGGTACATGTCAACGAATTCTAGCCACTGAACTAAATGTGAGATGAGTTGCAGCAGAGGCTGTCCCTCAGCTTCTTAGCATTGACCAATGAAACCTCAGGATTCAGAGGGGCACTGAACTGCAACAAAGAGTTCAAGAGTGTCCAGAGTTCGTATGCAGAGTTGTAACAGGTGATGAACCTTGGGTGTACAGTCATGACTCTGAAATGAAGCAGCAGTCATCAAAATGGAAAACACCTTCTTCTCCAAGGCTGAAAAAAAGCTCAAAAAGTTTGCAGCAACATGAGGTAAACACTGATCATTTTTTTCAACATTCAGGGAATTGTGCATAAGGAGTTCTTTCTACATGGTCAGACTGTCACTGGACATCTTTGCTGTGAGGTTTTGAGGCAACTGACAGAAAATGTTAGGTGAAAATGGCCAGAGTTGTGGAAAAAGAAAGACTGATTGGTGCACTATGACAATGCATCAGTGCACAGCTCTCTCACCATGAAGGAATTCCTGACCAGAAACAACATGGCAATAGCCCCCACTCTCTCTACTCACTAGATCTAGCCCTATGTGACTTCCATCTGTTCTTGAAGGTGAACATTGCACTGAAAAGGCAATGTTTTGGCACGGCTGAAGACATACAAGTGGAATCACAATAGATCCTTCATCCTGCAGACTTCCAGGAATGCTTCCAAAAATGGGAACAATATTAGGATCTTTACATACATGCCAAAGGTGACTGTTTTGAAGGTGACAGAGGACATTAGGATGTAAGTATAGTTTCCTGATTTTTACAATAACTTTCTGGGATATTTTGGGTGGCACCTTATATAAAACTTTGTTTGCTTGTAAAACTTCAAACCTGGTCATGTTATTTTCATATCTTACATATTTAATGTTGACTGATACAATTAAAATTGAATAAAATCTGTTTTAAAAACTATACTTTTTGGATTGTTGGAGTAAAGTATTGCCTAGGATAGACATTCCTAACTAGATGAATATGGGGAGAACTCCCCAAACAAACCTAAAGTTACCCACCAAAATTGACTTTTAAGCGGCCTAGGATTGAACAAAGTCAGGTCTCATCTCCCCAATTTGACACAATATTGTGTAAACATGCTAACTGTGGTGCACCCCATAGAGATTGAGACAGTCCCAATTGACTGCAGAGGATATAATTTTTGATCTTAAAAATTCACACCCTTTTTCTTTTCTTCTTGACTGATGCTTATGGGGTCCACAGATGTATAGATGCATTTACCTAAAATATAGCACTCTTCTTAGAGTATAATACACATTTACTACAGTAAATGTGCCAAGCTGAATGTAAAGTTAGGAAGCAGTCATGAGTTTTCTTTGTCCACAAACCAACTGTAAACTACTGTTGTGGTTAAACTTATGCCATAGGTGGAAATGATGATAAACATCTGATGAGGCATGTAGTGCTTCACAAAATATTTGGACTATTCATAGCAGAATGCTACTCGAGTTTATTTCATCCACAGTTGTAGCAGTGGTTTGCAGAAGGCGTCCGCCAGCAGTTTGTGATCAGTAAGAATGAAGAAAGATGGCTCTCAATGTCAGTGTGGAAATGTTTGATGGCCTCGTACACTGCCAGGAGCTCTCTATCAATAGCGCAATATTTATTCTGTGCTGTAGACAGTTTTTTGGAGAATAAATGAAGTGGTGAAACTGTGTCGCCTATGCTTTGTTGTAATACTGCCCCGACCGCGATGTCGCTGGCGTCCGTAGTGATGAACAAATCGGCAGAGGGATCAGGGTGGCGAGTACGACTGTGTGAGCTAAAGCAGTTTTAAGAGCCCTGAAGGCCTCTAGCATGGGTTCAGTCCAATGGACTGGTTTAATGCCTGAAGTTTGTTTGCCAGAGAGTGAGCCCGTCAGCGGGGCCTGCACGGCAACGGCAGAAGGTAGATGACGGCAATAGTAATTCATAGTACCTAGGAAACGTCTGAGTTCTTTGTACGCAGCTGGGGGTGGAAAAGATGTGATAGCCTGCATGAGGGATTTGGGAGGCTGTATTCCATCTGTGGAGACAGTGTAACCCAGAAATGTCACAGAAGACTGATGCAATTGGAATTTTTCTTTGTTGACCTCGACACCATTGGATGCCAAAGTCTGGAGGACTTGGGATAAATGATCTTTGTGGTCTTCAGTCGATTTGCTGAAAATGAGTATGTCATCCAGGTGTGCAAAACAGAACTCGAATCGTCGTAAGACTGAGTCAATAAAACGTTGTCATGTTTGTGCCGCATTCTTTAAACCGAATGACATGAAGTTGTACTGGAGCAAACCGAGTGGTGTGATGATCGCACTCTTTGGAATGTCTTCTGGTGCTACGGGAACTGGTGGTAAGCACATTTGCAGCCAATCACACTGAAGATTGTGGCACCTGATAACATATGAGTGAAATTGTTTATCTTCAACTTTTATAGTCCTGTCTTCCTCAGTTGCGTGTAATATTACAGTATATTGATAATTTTTACTTATGGACCGTCTGACAGCAACTGAATAAAACACAATTTGAGTGCCATACGCATTTTGCCTTTATTTTCTGCAAGGCATCATTAGTGGCCTGGAATATGTACATATGTTAGCTATTTTATTTACATTTTTGTCATTGCGCCTATAGGCACATTCAGTTGCTGTCAGATGGTCCATAAGTAAAAATTATCAATATACCGAAATTGTTTATGTTTGGCACTGTGTAATTGTCCATGACAGTGTGAACATTTAAATGTCTGCAATCACCACACATTCGAAAAGAACCATTGTGGTTACATCTTCAACTTTTATAGTCCTGTCTTCCTCAGTTGCGTGTAATATTACGGTATATTAATAATTTTTACTTATGGACTGTCTGACAGCAACTGAATTGTTCAGTTGCTGTCAGATGGTCCATAAGTAAAAATTATTAATAAACCATTGTGTTTGTTGACGAGGTGAATTGGTGAAGACCAATTGCTGTCTGATGGCTGGAGAATGCCTGCCTCCAGAAGTTCGTTAATTTGCTGCCGGGCCGCGTGCAACTTAACGGAGTTGAGGTGTCTAAACTTGTGTCTAATACAAGGGCCGGTAGTGGTAATTATCTTGTGTGTTGTTCCATTGGTGACAGAAGAAACTGAGAATTGCACATGAGGCTGAGTAACATACTGACGTGGAGTTCTGGGACGAGTGAGGCGTGATGAGGTGTAGCCATTAGCACGAATGGGAAAAGACAGCACGAAAGTCACATGCCTATTACGCGAGTGCAGCATTCGCTCATTTGGAGAAGTCAGCTGCACACGCAGCACAGAGCGGAGTGGGGCATGCAGTGACTGTCTGTTGTTAACTACGCCTTGGGTAACCGGCGCGGGCAAGAGAGGCACTGGTGTCGCACAAGGGACAGCGATGGCCACTGAGTTGCTTGGCTGGTGTGCGGGAGAGGGGGAATGTTTATCAACAAGCGGGGTGGCTGCCTGTGTAGTGGGCGTGGTCGTGCTGTGCAAGCAACTGTTATTAGAGACACTGCTTGAAACACGAGGCACTGCATGTAGTGGGCGCTAGGATGGTGCAGAGGTCACTGAACATGAATCATCACATGCAATGAATGTTTTTGAACTGTCCTGATGAGTGTTTGGAATGATGCTTGGCGATGAAGTTCGATCTGGTGAAGGAACTGTGTACTGCAGTTTCAACAGTGAGTTGCAGGCCGAAACGAGCTTGTTGTAAGTGTGAGCAATGCGTTGTTTCAGCTCATCGTTCTCCCAGCAGAGGTGCACCGCTGAGTTGTATTCTGAAAGTAGGTTAGTGACACAGGTCACAATCCTGCCTGCGAGGGTGGAATACTCGTGAACCAAATCCCATGTTGCGGCGGAAGTAGAATGAGGAGCATGGGTGCTGGAACATGGTATCTGAGTGTTAGACGGGTGGTGTAAGACTGAACATTGGACTACTTTCTGGGAGAGCTTGTAATGGGACAAAAAATTCATACTGAGAATTGGTTCGTCGATGTTGGCGATGTACGAGATCCACAGGAAACACAGAGAAGGGGATAGTTGCACCATCACTTTCACAGAACCGACAGTTTGCAACATTGATGCACTGACAGCTCATAGGAGAATCTTCATTGGTGAAAAGTTGGTAGGAGCCAATGATCAAGGTATGATAGACACGTCAGCACCATTGTCAATTAGGTAGACAAACTGCGATGAAATATCTGTCAAGTAGAAATGACTGCTCGGCCGAGAGGACGAGCGGACAGAGTGCAGTGTCAGGGGACGCATGTAAAGTTCCGCGCAGGACTCGGAGTCACTTAGTTCCTGCAGTTGGCATTTGGGTGTTGGCAAGGTGACCTCCATTTCTTGGCCTCAGCCCCAAAAATCTTGCAGAACCAACAGTACGGATGAGCCAGATGTGCCGATGACGGTGACTGTGATAGCAGGGGAGGCTTGTCCATGTTGATCTGTTCTGTGATGTAAACCAGGACGTATGGGGCGTGGGCGAGTCTTGAGTGCTCGGAATGAGGAGAGAGCAAATGAGTACTGCCTGGCAGCATAGAAGGCATGGAAGCAGAATGGGGCCTGCCCCTGCCTGCAGATGGCCAGTAAACAGGAGGTGTAGTGGCACACAGCGATGGGGGATGAGCTGGGTGTTTCTGTCACAGGAGCACGTACAGCTGATCTGTGATGCATAGGCAAGAACCAATAGACTCGAAAGAGTGCAGCAGTAGGGGTATCTGTAGGTCGGTAGGTAACTGGAAAGACCATACCGCCCACAGAGTGATGTTTGGCATCATGTGTTCACTCACAAATAACCTGAGGTGGCACCAAAGTTGTGATGGATTGCAGTCCCCCAGGTGCTCCTCGCACAGAATCTTAATTACCAATTGCTGTGGCGAGCAGGCAAGTTGGTCCAATATTGTTTTCTTGGTGAACTCATACTTCAGTGGTGGTGGAGGCAAAAGTAGGAGATCACAAATTAAATCTGCATGATTGTGAAGGTGTGTGACCAAACATAGAAACTTGGAGTTGTCATCAGTCACTTGATGCACCTCGAAGAGGTCCTCCACCAGTGCAAACCATGAAACTGGATTGTCCTCATATAGGGGAGGTAGCTTAGGTAGGCAGCCTGGAGGTGGAGACAAAGGTGGCTTCGGCGTGTCTTGGAAGGCCTGCGGTCTCGCTGCACAAGAGTTCGTGCTGGGATCCAGCATCACCGGAGCGGAAATGTTACTAGCACACATGTTCGGAACAACGGCTGGTTGTAATGTCTCTGAAGACACCCAAAATCACGACGTGGCAGACACGGTCAGTACCGTGGGAGTGAACAGGCGAGCAGTACAAAATGAGGGCCTGTAAACTGGACAGGAAATTGTAGGAATAGCACTGACATTGTCCAACTCGGAAATGATGTGCAAGGCCGGTGCGGCAAATGCAGATGGTACTGCGCAATGAGCGAGCAGTTGTATGGTCAGAATCGAGGACCCCCCATGGGTGATGGGGGGGGGGGGGGTAGGGGGGGGGTCGAGCTTAAAGTGGCAACAATGAGAGTTTTCTGCACACACTGGCCATGCACCCTTCGTGGGAGGACCATAAAACACTGGTGAAACCTGTTAGTGGTTGCACTGTCACAGTACAATGTCGCTGGGTGAAGAGGCTATGTTGGGTGAACTTGTACCCTCACGGTCGCGAAACTGGGCCGCCGATACAGTAGTTTGTTGTGGCGAACTGGATGCATAAAATGTCTTTTACTGATCTGTGAGGAAGGCAAGGCTGGCATAGCTTGGTAATAGTTGACTGCATGTGCATTTTGAACAAATGGCGGCACTGCACACGGCACTGCTCCAACCGATGTCAGGGTGCATAGAAGATCAAAGCATGTGCGCGAATTTCAGTCCCTTTGAACTTCATGTGAGTGATTGATTGTCACACTATTTAGTAGATTGTCCACTTCACTTTCAACTTGTTGTTGGGTGTAACCCGGTGAAACAAAGCCTGAGTCCATTGTTTGAGGTAACTGTGTAACACTTGGTCGTTGTGGTGTTGCTAAAGTAGAGGTTATCCTCGTCGAAGATTGTAGATCATTGTCTGTTAGCTCTGAAATAACCAATGGTGGAAGGTTGTGTTGGCCTGGTTGTAAGAGCTGGGCCTCCAAATCTTCATAAAGAATGTTCAGTGATGTAGCCATGGCATCAGACGTGAAACCTGTTGATTCTATATGACCAGTGCGGAAGTTGCAGAAGACATAGAACTTTTTTGTCCAGGGTCACCAATATGGGAGTTCTGGATATGGATCATAATATATGTAATAAACAGTTCCCAAGTTTTCTATATACAGATATATTTTACCATAAAGACTGATACAAATGAACACTGCATGAAGTACAAAGGCAGACGGAATTAAACATGGCGGATCGACAGAACAGTTAATATTCCAAAGATTGTAATTTGTGTGGTCGATATGACCTATCGATGCCACAAACTGATATTCTAGAATTTTCTGTAAAAGTACTTTTATGTAAAATAAAGATAACTTTAAAACAGGAAGCAAACCTACTTAAGCATAATGGCTATTAAAAACTAATTTTGAAGTGAAATTAAGTATGTCAGTGTTAACAGTAATTTATAAAATTCGTGTCTTGTATGTGACCTGTGTAACAGGAATGACAATCGGTATTGGCATCAATTGCATCATTATAGTGTTTCCTGGTCTGCTACATTACAATGTGCAATAAATTTTACAGTTGTACATGTTGAGGAAAAAGTACCCATCTTTGTCAATATTGCTCTGTTGTTGTGTGATGTTGGAGGATATGAAAATGACTCCTGTTTTGTGGTCAGTTGCCAGATGAAACTTTACTCCATATGGACATGTGGAATTTTTTTGGAACAGGTTATGATGAGTACTTCTTATTCTATTACTTTGTACAGTATACCCCTCATACTGGACTCTGGGCATGCACAAGTGTTAGTATTAATTTGAATACACAATTAATCCCACTGCATTCACTAATGCAGTCATTGTGTTCTCTAGATTCCATTGGGAAGAAGGACGTTCAGGGATGTGAACATGTCACAGTATACATCAATGAAAGCTGGGGAAATCACAGCAGTTTAATCTGTATGCCACATTAACAATAAACTTTGGCTATACCGCTTAATACTATTCATGTTTATTCCATCTAAAACTGATCAAGTAAATTAGACAGATAGCTGATACTTTGAAAAACATTGCTGCCACCTCATTTATGCTACAGAGATGCTGTGTATCTACTGTTAGTAAGTTAATATTTACTCGATTGCAATGGCATGAAATATATTTTCTGTCACTACTGCTTTCATCCTGCAGGTAATTCTCAAATGATAATTTTCTAAAAAAGATGGTGGACAAGTAAATTGTTTATTATTATGTCCAATATGTTCTTGTTGTACTCAAGGTTTCCACAACTGTTATCAGTAATTTGAATAAATAACAGCTCCAATTGAGTGTTAGTCTGATGCATATGCTGGTATTACCAGTCACTAACCTGGCTTGGATATTGCTAAGCATAAGGGAGATTTAAGTTTCCCTTTTCATGAGTGGAATGCATAGTAGCATTTGCTCCTAAGTCTGTTTAGTAGCTGCACAACTGGGGTACATTGCGAATAAATTTAATATAATACTTAATCTTACTGAGGAAGGCTGGAAATTTGTTCCTTAAGTGTTGCTAATGCATATGGCCTTTCAGATTGACCATGCTTTGTGCTTCACAACCAAAACTGTGTGTTTCATACAGACACACACTGTGAAACCTCAGCTACCGGTGATTCCAGATATACATCTGCAAGTCTCTTTTTAGAAGTACGCTAGTTGCCGAGCGATTAGAGGCACCATGTCACTGACCGAGCGGCCCCTGTTGCTGGAGGTTCGAGTCCTCCGTCAGGCATGGATGTGTGTGTTGTTCTTAGCATTGGTTAATTTAAGATAGTTTAAGTAGTGTGTAAGTCTAGGGACTGATGACCTCTACAGTTTGGTGCCTTAAGAACTCACACACATTTTTGAACTGGCTAGTTTTGAAAGTAGCTGATCATTGCTGATGATGGATTATACTTCTGTGGCAGACTGCAAATTTATTGTGGTTTAAAATCTCTGTAGCTACATACAGACTCATGAATTTCTCAAGCACAGTTGTATCTCTGTCTCACCCATTAGCTGACACGGATTCAATGTGCTCTATACTATGTAGCCTACTGAATTGATTCTCTGGGTTTTCTCCAGTCATTCTCAAAAACTGATGTGGGATAGTGTTTGGCCAGAGTGTGATACAGGGCAGTAAGCATAACTAAGACATAGTTAAGATAATGTGACATTACTGTGACAGAAGTTGTCAGTTCTACTTAAAGCAATATTATCAAAAATCATATTTACATCACTTAGTACTTAAAGCAAAAGTTTATGAAGGCATCTCAACATGAATATTTTATTGAACTTACATGGCAACCACTATAACAGCTATTTTTTATGTAACCATGTTGTGTCAAGTATGAACACTGCAGTTTTTTCTATTATAATCCTTTGGCTGTTTAGGGGGACAGGCAAAAATGTGATGCACCTGATTGGTGACAGGTCTGTTGATTAATTAATGTCTTGACTGAACCTGTATCAATCAAAAAAGTGATTTCAGATTCCAAAATAAAGAAACACATAAACCTTTTGCACGACATTTGAGAGCATGGAAAATATTCAGTTAATACTAAATTGCTGTGCATATGAAAAATGAGCTAGTTTGTACTTTTGGTATCAGACAAAATATGCACAACTAAATTTGTTGTACTACAGGAACATTCTTTGGCAAAATAGATGTGATGTCAATTACAGTATGACTGTACGCAGTATTCGTAGACTCCTAAGGTTCACAGTAACTGCATGTATTTTAAAGTTTTCCACCTTCTACTGATTTACAGGTAGTATGATGAGACTGTAGTGACCCACACAGATACACATCCAAGGTCAAGGTGCACAGTCGCGAGGTGTGCCACAGAAGTCAGGGGACGCAGCTAGAAGTCCAACAACTGTTAGATGCCCTCACACATGACTGTGTGCGCAGTATCTCTTCCTCACACTCTTACCAGCTGGCCAAAACACTTAGAAACAGGTCTAGACAGCTCTGACTCCATTACACATTAACCTCTTCGTATGTGTTATTGGATCTTACTGTGGGCCACTTCGTAGCTAGTGCAACCATTATAAAAAGTTGTTTCCTAGACTTAATGAAGTTTGTTGTGCCAGTCATTGTGTGGTATTCTTTTGTGGAGTCAAAACACAGACATAAGGAAAGCATGTGACCCACACAGATCCACACTTAAGATCCAGGTGCACAGTTGCAAGGTGTGCCATAGAAGTCAGGAGACGCAACTAGAAGTCCGACAACTGTTAGATGCCATCACACATGGCTGTGTGTACAGCCTCTCGTCCTCACACTCTCACCAGCTGGCCACAACTTTTAGAAACAGGTCTAGACAGCTCTAACTCCATTACACATTCACCTCTTCATATGTGTTATTGGATTCTTACTGTGGGCCACTTCATAGCTAGTGCACCCATTATAAAAAGTTGTTTACTAGACTTAAGTTTGTTGTACCAGTCATTGTGTGGTATTCTTTTGTGGGATCAAACCACAGATATAAGGAAAGCATGTGCACACTGTATGTGTTAGGCAGACTAATGCGGTCTTTCCAGTTTTCTTGGAGCACTAATATAAACGTCTGGAGAGTGGAGGAATCAAGCTCTCCATCAAACACCCTGTCAAGGGGAGAGGAGTGGTGCTGAAATAAACAAGCCTTGCCTCTTTCACTCCATGCAGCATCTCTAATTATGTTTTGTGCTTCAAATTTATATACATTTAATACTACTTGTTAGTCCTATTTGGAATAAATGCCACTCTAACAGTGTTCTATCATGTTCATGTAAGTATTTCAGTAAGTTACCTCCTGTGTAGACTGATTGCCTTTTTACAGTACCCTATTGATGATCCTATGTCTGCCACCTGCACAACTGCACAACTGTAACCTATGTGATCATTACAGTACACATCCTTACAAATGGTTAAACCCAGATATTTCTATGAGTTGACTTATTGTAATTCTGATTCAGTGATATATAAAACATAGAATGCTACATTTTTGTGCTTTATGAAGAGTACAGCTTTACATTTCTGAACCAGTCAGTTCTTGATTATAGATAACTGCATCATCTGCAGAATGTTTCTGGTCACTGTTATTGTTGTCTGACGGCTTATTAATATACAACATGAAGACCAAAGGTGCTAACACATTTCTCTGGCACATGTCCAAAGTTACTTCTATAACAGTCAAGGACTCTCTTCAAAGATAGCATGCTGCATTCTCCCTATTAAGAAATTTATTTGAGACTCCACATGATCATATCTTTGTTAATATGTGCTGATGTGTGGTACTGAGTGAAATGGATTTGAAAGTCAAGAGATGGTGCACCTACCTGATTACCTTGATCTTTGGCTTTCAGGATGTTATACGATAAAAGTGTGAGTTGGTGTTTGCATGAGCTATTTATTTAGAATCATTGTTGGTTGACAAGAAGAAGGTAGTTCTGTTCAAGAAACCTCATTATGTTTCAGCTCAGAATGTGATCTAGAATACTACAACAGATGGATCCCGACGGGGTCAGGGATTTTCTCTGCCTCGTGATGGCTGGGTATTGTGTGCTGTCCTTAGGTTAGTTAGGTTTAAGTAGTTCTAAGTTCTAGGGGACTGATGACCATAGATGTTAAGTCCCATAGTGCTCAGAGCCATTTGAACCATTTTTACAACAGATGGATATCAGTGTTTTTTTTTCTATATGGAATCTGATAAATTTATGGTCACATACAAAAACTGTTTTGAAACAGCCTTTTCCAAATAATCATCATTAAAAATTCTGTGTGAGATTTAAACAAGTGTATCACAGCAGGAATGCAAATATCTTGCCAGAATGATGGAATATTTTAAGCCTACTCAATGCAAACCACAAATCTTGTCTTCATTATTTTAAACAATCTGAACAAATATTTTGACAAGTGATATCAAAAGCAAAGAGGTTAAAATATGACATTAAATAGAAAATTCCGGGAACAAGACAAAAGCAACTTCAACGACCATAGGTGCAATGTCATTAGACTACAGTGACATAGAACGTAATCAAAATAACAGTTAAATGATTCACCTCTCATTAGGGGCTAGTACAGTTAACATTTACTTTTCAAATAGCCTACAGTGCAAAATCTTATTGCCAAACAACAATAGACAGAACCAGGTAGCAATAAACTACAAACAGATTAAAAATTCATACAAGAATACTACTCATGTCTCCTGCAACACCTGATGAATTGCCTATGATTATAAAAAGATTGCCCAAAATATATTCAGAGGATCCTGATGGAACACTGGATATTGTAATCAAAGCAAATGTAGTATTTACTAACAGTTAATTTCCAATTAACATTTGTGGGTGGTATATTCCAAAAAATCTGAAAACTGCAAAGTAACATCTCTGCATAAAAAAGGAGACATATGCGAAGCTGAGAACTGCAGCCCTGTATCAGTTTGTCATGCTTTGGTAAAATTCTTGAAGAGCCTTATCTTGGGATACTGACAGCATCTCTAAAAGAAAAGTAATACTAATAAGTGATTTACAACACAGATTCAGAGCTGGCAGGTCAGGCAGTCATCTATTTTTGCCTTTCTAGATGAAGTAATAATTGCAGCAGATAATCAACGCAACATTTTTGGAATATTTCTTGACCTTAGCGAAGCTTTTGATGTGATATTCTGTTGTGAAAAATAAATAATTATGCAATTTAAGGAGTACCAAACAGGTGAATCCATTCTACCTCCATGATCACCAATAAATCAGTCAAGTAAAATACAAAGATGCAAAAATTTTAAAAATTTCTAATTTTTATAGTAATAGCTCGCTGGTGCACAGAGGAATGGCACTGAATAATTTAAATGATCTGTTTACAAGCCACTTCTGAGATTTTTAAGTGCTAAAATGCAATAAAACCAGCTCATATTTATTTCTGGTATTGTACATGCCATCCTGCTGGTAACTACAATAGTCCTTCTTCAGGTGCATTCAGTGTTGGCAGAAACATAATCTTCAGTTGTCTGAAATTGGGTCTACAATAAGCTTTGGGTAAAATGTTGGATGTTATCCTCACTGTCTTCATTTGTAATTTAATTATGTTGTTTGCTGAATGAATACATTGTTGATAAGGATACTATTATCTAAAGCAACTTGGGTAGGGAACTTTACGACTGATGTGAAATTATGAGTGGCTAAAGCACCTATAGATCACTTTTGCTGTCAGATTCTTTCAAGAAATTTACATTAAAATCACCACATATTAATAATCTAGACTGTCACTGACCCTGGGGAAGTTGCAAATAGTTTCAATTCTTACTATGCAACTGTTGCTGGGAAATTAGTGAAGGAAAAATTTGGAAATCCACCTAATACAACATGGAAAGAACTTTCGTCTATTGAAATAAATAATATATCCATGTTCCTCAGTCCAGTAAGCCCAACAGAGCTCCTAAATACCATTAATTCACTGAAGAGTAAGTATTCAACTGGTATTGATGATATTCCAGATTATATTATAAAAATAACAGCAAGACAAATACTTTCACCTTTATTGGACATATGCAATTCATCCTTATCATGTGGTGTCTTCCCTCAGCAACTGAAAATGGCAAAAGTAATACCCCTATATAAAAAAAGTGATCATCAATGTATGGGTAACTATAGGCCTGTGTCTCTATTGTCAGGGTTTTCGAAAATTATTGAAAAAGTGTTCCTTTCAAAACAAATTACATTCTTCGACAAGAATAATATTATTTCTGGATGTCAACATGGCTTCAGACCACAGAGATCAATTGAAACTGCCACTTTCAATCTGATAAACCATGTCTTAAATGCAGTGGACAACCACAGAAATATCTCAGGTTTATTCCAGGACCTAACAAAAGCTTTTGATGTGATTGATCATTCTATACTCCTGAGGAAGCTCGAATGGTATGGTGTAAGAGGTGTGCCAAATCAGTGGATCAAATCTTATTTGGAATATCGTTCTCAGGTAACTGAAATTAAGCACACAGAAGGAAATGAATTCCAGGTACATGTTTCAGAACCATGTGGACTAACTCATAGTGTTCCACAGGGGTCCATTTTAGGTCCCTTTCTTTTTTTGGTCTACATTAATGATTTCCCATCACACGTTAGGGATTCTGAACCAGTACTGTTTGCAGATGACACCAGTCTATTGATTGAAGGGAATAATGAGGAAAATCTTACTGCATCTGCAAAAGATATTACAAAAGGAGTGTCTGAATGGTTTACCATAAACAGGCTAATAGTTAATCCCCAAAAAACGGTACTCATGAATTTTCATACTGATAAAAATAAAAATCCGGCACAACCTGTAATATGTATAGATAACCAAAACATTAGTTCTGTCAATGAAACTAAATTTCTTGGGATTCATATCCAGGAAAATCTTAAATGGAACACTCATATCACAGCCCTAAATTCAAAACTAGCAAAAATGAGCTATGTGGTAAGAATTCTCTGCAACAGTACTAGTGCAGAAAGAGGGCTGTATACTTTGCTCGTGTACATTCAATACTGAAGTACGGTATCATTTTCTGGAGAAATGTACATCAGGCCATAACAGTTTTCAGGAAACAAAAGGCAATTATAAGAATAATGAAACAAGTGAGCAGCAGAAAATCATGCAAACCTTTCTTTAAAGATCTGAAGATCCTACCACTTCCCTGCATTTATATACTGGAAATAGTCACGCATGTCACAAAAAGCATACTGAGAAAAGAAAAACTTTTTCCTCATAACAAAAGTGTCCATGATTACAGTACCAGGTCAGACAGTGACATACATGTCAATCATTGTAACACCACATATGCCAAAAAGGTGTATATCATGCAGGAACAAAACTTTACAACAGATTACCAAGACATATAAAATCTCTTACTGAACTACAAAGCTTTAAAAAGTCTGTGACATCCTACCTTCTGAAAAACTGCTACTATTCAGTCTCACAGTATCTTATGAAAGAAAAAATGTAATTTGTGTCTTTAATTGTAGAAATAAGTTATAAATATACAGTATTTCAAAAATTTGTAATTATTAACTGTATAGATCCAATTTGTCATAAAAATTTATAAAATTTATGTTTGATATTTGAAAATCCAATAGCTAAAAAGGCTTTCTGTCCAATATCCTGTGTACAATATATGTACTTAAAAAGAGATTTATATGGACAAATAAATAAATAATCTGTACCTTAATGAACATTTCCCAACTACCCAGTGGATATCTGTTTACTGTAACAATTACAAATTTTATAGTTCTCTATAGCAACTTCACAAGCACGTACTTCTATATCATAATTGACATAGAACTTGGTTATCTCCACATTTTTGCATTTATATCTCTTTATTATGAATGTGTCAACTCCTATTTTATCCATATTGGCTCTACATGAATAGGCAGTTAACATATAGTCACTTACATTTTAATTTTCTATCCCTGTGGTTCTACGGCATTCAGACAAAGACATTATATCAATTTCTTTCCAGCTACTAAGATATTGCAAATAAATTAACCACTGATTTACTTTACTTTTTACTTCCCAAATATTCAGATGAAGCAACTTGACTTCATTGTTCCCTCTATCATTATAAGATGAACTGAGAGTCTTTGTTGATTTAATTTTCTTTACTGCTGTCTGTCTGATTTTGGTATTTGCCTTAATGTTGGTGTCTCACTTGGCCCGTATAACCACTGGAATTTGCTTGTGTGTGTTAGCAGTCCACTTTGTGTTTTCTCTAATAGATCTGCTAACTTGTCCTTACCCCTTCTATTCTGGTGGAGGCCCTGAGAAGAATATTCCTGTGAAAGTGATAGTGATTACTGGATATGAGATCTGGCATCAATCTGAAGGAGTTCTCTCAGTTCAATGTGTACTCACTTTGCCGTTGAGCTACCACAGAGCTGGTCATGGTACCTCCCCAAAACCCATACATGCATGCTCAGTAGCTGCTCCTTTCCTTCTCTAATTTTGGTAGCAATCAAAATCTATTACTTAACTAAATTTCAAATTTGCTTACAACCTTTTCCCCTGTTCACCATCTGCCTGCTACTTTTTTTTCTTCCCTCCCCTTCAACTGCCTTAATTCAGTTTGTTACAATTTCTAACTCTGCCTGAAGGGGACAAATCTTCAGCTCCTGTTCCTTGATTTTCTGGTCTTTCTTGTATAATCTACGATTGCCCCAGTGAAACCACAACCTATAGTTTTCACAAAACATTCCTTGTTTAACTAACCTGCAGCAACGTCCATACATATCAGTCACAAAACAAATGAAAAAGAAATTTATTTTACTCTTTCCTGTGTGATTCTCATGCATAAATTTAGGTCGAAGATTATGACTATAGGTGCAATTAGAAAAATATACTTTTTGCACTATTTTACATTATTCCACACAATATTAATGCTTCCACTCATGTTTATAACAAGAACTGTTAAAATGTAGCTTCTAATCTACCTTTTACATTATTATTTACAAAAGCAGAATTTCCAGTGATCTTGTGGGAATCACCTGAGGAACGCCTGTGAATGCAACAAGCGCACAGACAATCTGCTTTATTCTTTGATTTTGATGAGTATTCTTTGCATTGACTTAGATTTTTTCTGTTGATTCACATTTGAGCTTAAAGAAATGAAAAGTTATTGCTCGGCTGCTTTGTTGATCTCTTTATCAGACAGGCATAAACTGTAGTTGACATGTGGGGACTCCGTATATTGAATTCCATTGTAGACGAGAAAATGCAGCACTGTTCAGTATCTTCTACCACAAAGACGGCATGTCCACATGACACATGGAGTACTACAGATTGGCACGATGCTTTATTGAACCACAATGAAGATTTACAATGCAACATTGAAAACAAGGAAAATATTGCACTGAACTTTACTACAGCATCTAGGACTGGCCGTTCAGCAGATAACAGTAGTGAAAAGAAGACACATCCACCATATCTCATTCTGATAAACCCAAATTATGGCTTGCAATGCTCAATATGACTTTCCAACTCTATGGCATTGTAAATGAAGAGACCATATTTATGATTGCTGATAGTGCACTCGACAATGAAACAGATCATGGCTGATGTCCCACAGTCATTGGTAGCAACAGAAGATTCTTTGACATTAGAAGAAGTAAAAAAATCTGAAGTGCTATCCAGTACAGCAGCCACATCAGCCAAATTGTCAGTAGTGTCGAAATCATCAAAAACAGCTGAACCATTATCATCATCTGCAGAAGTACCACCTTCCCCAGCAGGTTCAAAATCAAGTCCAGAATCTGTGACTAATCCATCAATCAGAAGAACAGAGGCAAGACCAGTGGTACAAAATGCCACTCAGATATCATCAACAGAAGAAAAATCAACACCATCGGAGCTTCATTTATCAGCTTCATACACAGCTTCAACGTCCACAGTAACGTCAGTGCCAACTGTAGTTCAAGATTTAAACGAAAATACAGTTTCAGCAAAAGTTCCAGTATCAATTGGAACATCAGTTACAAAAACGGACTCAGCATCAAAACTGGCAGCATCTCCAACATCCACTGAATCATCAGCTTCAGAAACACCTCCATCATCCACTGAAACAGCAGCTACAACTACAGATACAACAAGTATGGTGGCATGTCCAGGGGTAAGATACAAGGAGCAGGAAACGTGTAATTCTTAAGGATTTTTGGAACCCAGCCTCAGCAAGGAACAGCCAGTAACATTGGAACACATAAGTACAAACTCCTCTCAATCTAATTTCAATAATTTAAAAATAATGAGCCTTAACATACAGTGCATCAAAAACAAAATATTAGAACTTGAGATTGCAGCCAGTGAAGCTAGTATAGATTGTATTTGCATTCAAGAACATTGGTGCATGAGTTATGAACTAGAAAATATTTGCATTTCCCCATACAAATTAGTAAGTCATTATTGTAGGGAGGAAACAAGACAGGGTGGTGTTTGCATTTATGTAAAACCTGAAGTAAAGGTTAAAAATATGACTGTAACTGAATCCTTGAGTGAAGAAAAACATTTTGAGGCTGCAGCAATACAGTTGAATATGCAAAAGAGTAAATTAATAATAATGTCAGTGTACAGATCACCATGTGGTGATACTGAAATTTTTAGAAATAAGTTAGAGACATTGCTCAAAATATTACATTATAAAAAATCAACAATAATTATAAGTGGAGATTTTAATGTCAACTTATTGACTGAAGGTGCATCCAAAGATCAGTTCCTGAATGTTTTACAGAGCTTCAATTTGTATCCACGTATAACTAACCCTATAAGAATAACAAACTCTTCAAAAAGTATCATAGATAATATCTTCACAAATATAGATGCCATAGATACAGATGTAATAAATGTTGACCTAGGAATATCTGATCACAATGCACTCATCCTTAAATTTCCCATAGCCCCTGTGACCAAAAATAGTTCATACCAAATGTACAAAAGAACCTTCTCCACAAATAGTTGCAGTCACTATATAAATACACTGACTAACCAATCATGGGCAGAAGTACTGTTACAAACTAGCACAAACACTGCATATAATGTTTTTTCTTCCCTGTTTATGTCGAATTTTGAAATGTGTTTTCCTAAGAAACTTGTCAAAACAAACACATATGGGCATACTATGGTCCTCCAGGACCATGAAAATGCTTAACTATAGACTGAAAAGTTGGACTGATCCCAAGTTTAAAGAACATGTAACAAATTACAAAAAAATATATAGAAAAGTAATTACAAAACCAAAATTACTAAGTAATGATAAATTAATAAGAAAATCAGGCAATAAATCAAAAACTATTTGGGAAATTGTGAAAAGGGAAACAGGTAAGGGCCTCAAGGATCAGGAAATAGTACACAGAAATAGTGAAAATATTGAATTAAAAGATGAAACTCTGGCAAATTACAGTAATAATTACTTTTTAAGTGTACCAGTGTCATTAAGTAAAAACTTTACTAAACATGAGAAATTAGCAGCCCCAAAAGTAGACAGTAGTATGTTGTTAACTCCCACAAATGATAATGAAATATTAAAGATGATAAAGAGTCTAAAATAAAAAATGTCTGCAGGTGTGGATGAAGTGCCTGTGTCAATAATAAAAAAAGTTGCCCAACAAATTATAAAGCCCCTGGTACATATTGCCAATTTGTCTTTCAGCGAAGGTGTGTTTCCTGAGAGGTTGAAAATCTCTAAGGTTAGACCTCTGTTTAAAATAGGAGATCCATACAAGGTAGAAAATTATAGACCAATATCTCTTCTCCAGTCATTTTCAAAAATTCTAGAGAAATTAATGAAAACCAGACTCATAAATTACTTAGATGCTCACAAACTTCTAAACTGCAATCAACATGGCTTTCGCTTGGGCCACAGCACAGAATCAGCTATCCATGCCTATACCAAAGAGATTGTCAGGAGTCTCGACACTAAAAAATGTGTAGTGGGAATTAACTTAGATTTATCTAAAACTTTTGCTACAGTAAATCACAAAATTCTGTTAAACAAGATGGAGGCAATAGGTGTAAGGGGAGTTGTGAAGCAGTGGTTTGAATCTTACCTTCAAGATAGAACTCAGGTGGTAGAAATCATCGCAGAACATAAAAATCAGAAAATCAAGTGGGTCTCAGATGCAAAGAAATTGGAAATAGGTGTCCCACAGGACAGTGTTCTTGGTCCCTTATTATTCTTGCTTCATATAGGTTGACCACATGCTTGTTGAACATGCTGCCAAACATAATGTCCTTCATTCCAATGACTGCTTCACAGCCTGTGCCATTTAGATCCTTCCCACCAACACCAGCTTTTCTGAATTGTGCAGGTGGGAACTCTCTCTGTAATACATCCTATGTTCTTTAACCCTCCTGGCCTCAACCTTAGTTAGTCACTGTCCTCACCCATCCAGCCCCTTCCCTGTTGCCATTCCAGTACTACACAACCATCATTCCACAATCACACTCAGTCTTTTTACTTCTCTCCCTTTCTGATACTTTCCATCCCCACCTCTTCTGTGCCCTCAGTCTAACCTGTAGCACTTCACTGTCTGCCACGCCCACCAAGCTATACCTCCCCCTCCCTGCCCCAGCCTCCTCCTTACCATCACCCAGTCACCACTCCCATCATGCACTGGTGCTGGTGCTCACAGTGTGGTTTCAGTTGCCTGAGACTGCAGTTGTGTGTGAGAGTTGCGTTTGTGTGTGTGTGTGTGTGTGTGTGTGTGTGTGTGTGTGTGTGTGTGTGTGTGTGTGTGTGTGGCTACATCTATCATTGACGAAGGCCTTAATGGCCCAAAGATGTATTTTTGTTGCGCCTATCTGTGACCCAGCATCTCCACTATATGGTGAGTGGCAAGGAGTAACTGTTTAAAATCCGTATATTTCTGCATGGTGGGCAGTCTGAGTATTATATCTGCATTCATTTCGTTTCATTTCATTTTATTATTTTCCTGTAAATCATTTACATGATGTAGGAATTGTCACAACAAAGTTATCATACTAGTACAAGTACTACAGACATAATAATGGAATATCACTTTCAAGGCATTTTTTAAAAGTACAAATTTAGACATATAAATTAAAATTTTTGGCAATAAATTTACACACAATCAAAGTTCTCATCTATGTCATAGAAAGTTTTGCTTAAAAGGTAATTTTTAAGCTCAGTCTTAAATTTTACTGCATCTATTATTTCCTTCATGTACACTGGCAGAGCATTGTAAAGTTTTATTCCAAAATAACTTACATGCTTTTGGGTTTGTGTTGTCCTTACCCTTTCTACATACAAATTCTTACGAGTTCTAGTATTATAATTATGGCAGTCCTCATTTGTACGTACTTTTTTCATATGTGCTCTTGTACACAGAATGCTTTTAACAATATACAGTGATGGTATTGTGAGTATTTGCGGTTCTTTGAAAAGGGGCCTACAATGAGTTCTTGGAGAGTTATGTGTTATGATTCGTATAGCTCTTTTCTGAAATTTGAAGATATCTGTTAAGTTTGATTTAGTTTTACCCCAGAACACTATGTCGTAAGACACGATGGACTGAAAGTAAGAAAAATACACTAGTCTAGTACAGTCTGTGCTGCATACTCTAGATAATATCCTCAATGCAAAACATGCCGAATTAAGTCTGTGGGATAAGTACTTGAGATGGTCTTTCCAGCTTAAGTTTTGATCAAAGTGCATGCCCAAAAACTTTGTGGATTGTACACTCTCTATCTTCTTATCCATTAGTTTTAACTGGAGGTCCATATCTTGAGTTGCTTTGCCATACTGTATATAATTTGTTTTACTTAGATTAAGTGTTAACTCATTAGCATTAAACCAATGTTGAATATATTTCAGGGCTATATCAGTTGTGGTGGTTAATGATTTTTTATCGTCACTTATAATTATGCTAGTGTCATCTGCGAACAACATTATTTTGGTAGAAATATTAGGATTTTTTATGTCATTTATATAAAGCAATTTATGAAGCTGTCAGACATGTCTGGCCACAAGTGGAAGCCAGGCCATTCACAGTTTTCACAGACCACAAGATGATTACTTTTGCCTTCAGCAGTAACAAGGATGGGTGCTCACCGCAACAATTTAGACAACTTGAATTCATCACCCAGTTCATGACAGACCTGCAGCATATAAAAGGACCTGAGAATGTCATGGAAGATTCCCTGCCATGATTGGAATCAATCTCTGAGGCTATTGGCCACAGGGAGTTAACTTGCAGTGCAAAAGACATACCAACAACTCACCAAATTCTGTTATGATAGTACATTCAGGTTATGTCTGCGGCAAATACTATCTGCTGGTGAACATTTCCGAGTTTGGTGCAACATATCACAGTGAAAACTGCAACTTTTGTACTCAAGAAATTGCGATGGGGATTATTTGACATCATCCATAGGCTGGCTCATCTGGGAATAAACACCAGCATCAAACAGATAATGGACAAATTTGTTTGGCCCAATACAAAGAAGTATTGCTGTAGTTGTGCAAACATGTCCTTCGATTTTCAGAGGGCCAAGGTTGGACAACATGTGCACAAAGCAATAGGACGTTCATCCAGGAATCAAGACCCACCAGTTGAAGAAACACTTAAGCAACATACACTTTGTGGTCAAAAGTATCCAGACACCTGTATGAAAATGACTTACAAGCTTGTGGTGGCCTCCATTGGAAATGCTGGAATTCAGTATGGTGTTGACCCATCCTTAGACTTGATGACAGCTTCCACTCTCACAGGCACATATTCAGTCAGGTGCTGGAAGGTTTCTTGGGGAATGGCAGCCCATTCTTTACAGAGTGCTCCACTGATGAGAGGTATCAATGTCAGTCGGTGAGGCCTGGCATGAAGTCGGCATTTCAAAACATACCAAAGGTGTTCTATAGGAACAGGTCAGAACTCTGTGCAGGCCAGTCCATCGCAGGGATGTATTGTCATGTAGCCAGTCTGCCACTGGCTGTGCATTATGAACAGGTGCTTGATTGTGTTCAAAGATGCGGTCGCCATCCACAAATTGCTATTCAACAGTGAGAAGCAAGAAGATGCTTAAAACATGAATGTAGACCTGTGCTGTGATAGTTCCACACAAAACAACAAGGAGTGCAAGTCCCTACCATCAAAAACAAAACCACACCATAACACCATTTTACTGTTGGCACTACACACACTGGGAGATGATGTTCAGTGGGCATTCGCCATACCCACACCTTGCCATTGGATCGCCACATTGTGTACTGTGATTTGTGACTTCACACAACGCTTTTCCACTGTTCAATCACCCAATGTTTACATTCCTTATACCAAGTGAAGCCTTGTTTGTCATTTACCGATGTGATGCATGGCTTATGAGCAGCCACTCGATCATGAAATCAAAGTTTTCTCACCTCCCATCTAACTCGACTAATGTTGAAGTAATGTTGGAGAGAATAGATACGGTGAATCCTGCAAGGCTGTCCATAAATCCATAAGAGTATGAGAGGGTGGAGATCTTTTATGAACAGCACACTGCATGATGTCCCAGATATGCTCAATAATGTTCATGTCTGCGGAGTTTGGTGGCCGGCAGAAGTGTTTAAACTCAGAAGAGTCTTCCTGGAGCCGCTCTGTAGCTATTGTGGACATGTGGGGCGTCACATTGTCCTGCTGGAATAGCCCAAATCTGTTGGAATGCACAATGGACATGAATGGATGCAGGTGATCAGACAGGATGCTCACATATGTGTCACTTATCAGAGTCATATCTAGATGTATCAGGGATCACATATCACTCCAACTGCATATGCCCCACACCATTACAGAACCTCCACCAGCTTGAGCAGTCTGCTGGTGACATGCAGGGTCCATGGATTCATGAGGTTGTCTCCATACCTGTACACATCCATCAACTCCATACAATTTGAAATGATACTCGTTCAACCAGACAACATGTTTCTGCTCATCAATAGTCCAAAGTTGGTGTTGATGGACCCAGGTGAGGCATAAAGCTTTGTGTCATGCAGTTATCAAGGGTACATGAGTGAACCTTTGGCTCCAAAATCCCATTTCAATGATGTTTCATTGAATGGTTCACATGCTGACACTTGTTGATATCCCAGAAATGAAATCTGAAGGAATACGCGGAAGAGTTGTACTTCTGTCATGTTGAACAATTCTCTTCAGTCATCATTGGTTCCGTTTTTGAAGGACCTTTTTCAAGCTGTATTGATGTCGGAGACTTGATGTTTTACAGATTCCTGATATTCATGGTACTTGTGAAATGGTTGTATAGGAAAATCACAACTTCATCACTGCCTCAGAGATGTTGTGCCCCATTGCTCAAGTACTGACTCTAACACCACATTCAAACTCACTTAAATCTTGATAAT
This sequence comes from Schistocerca serialis cubense, assembly GCF_023864345.2. Classification (NCBI taxonomy): domain Eukaryota; kingdom Metazoa; phylum Arthropoda; class Insecta; order Orthoptera; family Acrididae; genus Schistocerca; species Schistocerca serialis. The sequence goes on along the minus strand of NC_064638.1, from coordinate 1,045,275,889 downwards.
CTGCCATTGTAGCAGCAGTAACTGGTCTAACAACTCTGTCAGACACTTGTTGTCTTATATAGGTGCTACTGACTGTGGCAACGTATTCTGCCTGTTTACATATCTCTGTATTGGATTACACATGCCTATACCAGTTTCTTTGGTGCTTCAGTGTAATAGCCAAACCATGACATTAGCTATAAATCTGATAAACTGTCAGTGATCTCATCAAGTGAAAGCCAAGTATAGTGGTCACTATGTCTATTTTTATATCAGCAATAATCTTTTCACACACCTGTTTCAAATAATGCTTGCGCAATGTCCTTTCATCTGGTATATTGTGGCTACCGATACTTCCCAGGAAGCCCTTAAATGTAGGGTTCTTTACCATGTTATGTGGCATATTAGCCAACAAGTCTATATTAAAGCTGTCCACTGAACTACTTGTCATAGAGGAAATTAAAGGTTTAATCTGTCGTTTGTTCTTTCTTGTAGTAACTTGTAAGGTGAGCTGCAGACTCTTTGTGTTGAAGTAAATGTGACTTTTTATCATGACTTGACAAACTAAATCAAATGAACACTAAGAAGATGGCAATAACTAAAATATGATTGTGATCATATGAAAATGTTAACTACAGTAGAATCACTTATGCATGTCCATAAACTAATTTAAATTTCAATTTGAAAATCTGAGAGAAGAAGACTGGCAAAAAGACTGGTAGATAACATGAATGATGAAAATAACTTGTGTTTTCTTTCTTGTTTTTTACAGACTTGGAAAAGAATTACTCAGCTTTTAGTTGCAAAACTGGTCTTCCCCGGTCCACTGCCACAGAAGCCCAGTTTTTGCCAATTTTGGTATAGGCATGACAAAATTACACTTTAAGTGCACTACTCAATATGAGGCAACACACCATGAACTTTTACTTCATACACATACACACACACACACACACACACACACACACACACACACACACACACACACACAAGTGTCGCCAATTTGTTCCTTTGGTATAGCTTTCTATTGTCGGATGGCATTTAAGTAATGGATGGCTGAGTTTGTTCCAGTGCAGCAGCATGTGAACATATTCTCTAAACAATAATGCTTCATAGACAGTGTTAATTTCAAACTACAAAAATAGAGTCAAGCTCAAAAATGCAGCAGAATAAAGACAAGCAACATTGAGCCATACACACTCTGACTTGAGTGCAGTGCACAAATTTATTTATTATGTCTTTTCTTAATGTGCAAATTGAGAAATTGATTTTCCTTAGTATTAATTCAGAAAAACTTTTAAAAACCGTGTTTTCTGCAAAATTCCTATTTATACCCTTGTAGACCTGTGTGTATGATGTAACCCATTTTAGATTTGATGAGGTAATGACTAGAACCAGGTTGAGAACACTTTTCCACACCACCATCATTTGGAACTTCCGCCCCCTTCATTTTTTCACATAAGTAAGAAATCATTTGGTGCTTCCCTCATTTTTCTTTACATCATACATTAATTGCTGTTCTTTGGGCCCTTGTTAAGGCCTTTAAAAATAAATCTTATTCAAGTGGGTACAGAAATAGAATGTTTTCACTACTAGATGTGATACACCCAGTGTAAAAATTTTGCACTAGAGGTGTCTCTCACACCCATCTCAGCTTGGCATCCCACACACATCTCAGCTTGGCATCCCAAGTGGCCTTTTGCAATGCTTGGGCCTAAAACAGGCCCTGCTTATGACCAAGGTCTTTGTTGGTAGGGCTGATCTTTTTTAAGAAGATGAATCTTTTCTTTTCACTTAAGAATATTTTCTTTTGTCACATCAAAGCCTGAACTTCTACACCAGTTATAATTATCATCCACTCCCTAAATCTTTAGTGTTTTTCATCATAAACTTTATTACCTGTACTTGTCTTTTTTGATTTAATATTTCGCAGGGGAAAGACATGTTAATTGTTGTGGAGAGAGTGAGTTGAAGATCAACAACCTTTTTACCTGTGTAATGTTCTCAGTATATTTGCAATCAGTTACCTTTATCCAAATTAAACTTGTTTGTATTTAGAGTCTGTTAATTTACTACATACATATTTTCTCTTGAAAAATATACAGAGTTTGTTCCACCATTTAATGTAAGAAAATTTTTAAGAATTAAATAACTGCAATCAGATGCTTCAGTCTTAACTATATCTATCATTATTACATAGAAAATTTTTAAGAATTAAATAACTGCAATCAGATGCTTCAGTCTTAACTATATCTATCATTATTACATATGTGTAGCTTTGAGAGATCAAATAGTGAAGGCATCACATGATGAAATAGTTATGGCCTAGTAGACATCTTCAGATAGCACAGGATATATTGAATTTAATTAATAAAAGGAGAAAATATAAAATGCAGCAGATGAAGCAGGTGAAAGGGTTTACAAATGTCTAAAAAATGAGACTGATAGGAAGTGCAAAATGACTAACAAGGAGTGGCCAGAGAACAAATGTAATGATTTAGAAGCATAGATCACTAGAGGAAAGGTGGATACCGGATACCACCTACAAGAAAATTAAAGAAGCCTTTGGAGAAAAGAGAAATAGCTGTATGAATATCAAGAGCTCAGATGGAGACCCAGTTCTAAGCAAAGACGGGAAAGCTGAAATGTGGAAACAGTGTACAGAGGGTCTATACAAGGGAGATGAACTTGAAGACAATAGTATAGAAACGAAACAGGACATAGGTGAACATGAGATGGGGGAACAAAATACTGTGAGAAGAATGTGACACAGCAGTGAATGACCTAAGTCGAAACGAAGCCCCAGGAGAAGACAATGTTCTATCTGAGCTACTGATAGCCTCCATCTAGTGAGCAAGATGTGTGAGATAGGCAAAATACCTTCAGACTTCAAGAAGGATATAATAATTCTAATTCCAAAGAAAGCAGGTGCTGACAGGTGTGAATATTATCAAACTATCAGTTTAGTATTTCATGGTTGCAAAATATTAACATGAGTTCTTTGCAGAAGAATGGAAAAACTGACAGAAGTGAATCTTGGAGAGAATCAGTTTGGATTCCAGAGAAATGAGGGAACATGTGAGGCAATACTGGCCCAATGATTTATCTTAAAAGAAAGGCAAACCTGTGTTTATAGAATTTTTTGACATAGAGAAAGCTTTTGACAATGTTGTCTGGAATACTCTCTTTGAAATTCTGGAGGTAGGAGAGGTAAAATACAGTGAGTGAAAGACTATGTACAATTTGTACAGAAACCAGACATCAGATACAAGAGCCAAGGGGCATGAAAAGGAAGCTGTGGTTGAGAAGGAAGTGAGACAGGCTTGTTGCCTATCACCGATGTTATTCAATTTGTACACTTAGAAAGCAGTAAATGAAACCAAACAAAAATCTGGAGTAGAAACTGAAGTTCAGGAAGAAGAAACAAAAGCTCTGAGGTTTGCTGATGACACTGTAATTCTATCGGAGACAGTAAAGGACTTAGAGGGGCAGCTGAATGGAATGACAGTGATATTCATACATACAATACAAAAGGAGAAATGATTTACAATGTACATCAGTCAATCTTACTGAGGAACACAAAAGAGTAAAAATCTTTGATCACAAACTGAGTGATGTAAAAGATTCAAAGGATAATAAAACTAACTTGAAATACAAACTCTCTCTACTCTACATGACAATTTCGGAATGTGTACTGATATGGTTGTGTGTGTGTGTGTGTGTGTGTGTGTGTGTGTGTGTGTGTGTGTGTGAGAGAGAGAGAGAGAGAGAGAGAGAGAGAGAGAGAGAGAGAGAGAGAGAGAGAGAGAGAGAGAGATGTACTGTACAAAACTCTGTAGTATGCATGTAAGTAACAATAATAATAATAATAACATGCTGAACATAAAAAAATCCGTGGAATCTGCAAATAACTAAACAACAAACTAGCTTACTTTCTAGTCAAAGACAGACTTATGTCTGATGTAAATGATTTACAGTGGCTTAATTACCAGAAACAAAATGTGCACAAAAGTTTATATCTTAAATAATGTCTTTGCATATTTTGATTGGGTACCTGGCACTACAGGTATCAAATTTATGGTAATTGCTGAAACTGCAAAGAACACTATCAGTAGAGAAAATTTTTCTTAATGCATTCTTCACTGGTGTGAGGGTAGCTGAATCCACTGATAACTCTTAGATAACAGTAAAACACTGAACTGTAATGTTTATGTCTAAGAACTCAAGGTTGCTATAGAAAAAAAAACTCAGCATATCTCTAATTTTGTCAAAAACATATTTGTCTTTGAAATAAACTTTAACTGCTGTAAATGAAATTGTTTCTTCTTCATTTAAATGATGGAAAAATAACTGTATTTATTTTGTTTGAGGGATGTGTCACTGCATGTTACTAATGAATTTTGATACTGGAAAAATGTTTTCTAATAAGGAATTTTTTGTGTCAGTGTCAAATAGAAAATAACAACATCTTTGTCATTAATTTTAATATGTTACATGATTTAAGAGAGATGATGATGATACATTGTTTATGTAGATGGAGATAAATTCTAATGGAGTATTACTGTAAGAGATCTATTTTAGATTATGCAACTTTAAGCATTCAGTTGAGCAAGTACACAATTCCAGAATGAAATTTTCACTCTGCACCAGAGTGTGAGCTGATATGAAACTTCCTGGTAGATTAAAACTGTGAGCTGGACCAAGACTTGAACTCAGGACGTTTGCCTTTCACGGGCAAGTGCTCTACCAACTAAGCTACCCAAGCACAACTCATGACCTGTCATCACAGCTTTATGTCTGCCAGTAACTTGTCTCCTACCTTCCAAACTTCACAGAAGCTCTCCTGCTAGAGCACTTCCCATGAAAGGCAAAGTTCCCAAGTTCCCAGTCTTGATCCGGCACACAATTTCAGTCTATCAGGAAGTTTCATGTACACAATTTTTCACAAGTTAAACACCTCTTTCAGTCCATATATCACCTTTCATTATGAGTACAGACATTCACATGCTTTTATTGTTGCAAAATACTAGCTTAAATTGAACACATTAAGGGGTAACAAATTTCTAATTCAGTCAGGAAGTCATTGTTACAGTAACTTTTCAAATTTATGATTTAGTAGCTTTAAAATTATTTTTTCTTGTCTGCAGTGCCTGCAGCTGAGACTCATAGGAATGCTTTTCCTGCAAAAACATGGAAAATAATATTAGAATTTCATATAGTTTGTTTGAAAATTTATCTATTTTGTTCTTCTCTTTGAGAAAAGAGAGATTTAAATAACTTCATAACACTCCTAGACAATAAGTGATAATAATAAGATTTATAATTTTATGCTTTTAATAGTTCCTCTTTTACTGTGGATATTTTGGATGGCAGTAGCATACAAAAATAATATATTGTACTGTGTTATGATCTGTAATGATAAAAATAATATCATATGACAACCAGGAAAGGATATTATGTGCAGTGTATTCCTTTGTTCAAACAACAGAATCAGGTGATGATGTTGATGGGTGGGTTTTCTGGTGTTCTCTACATTTGAATCTTTGGTGGTCACACTACAAGTGTGATTAAAATAATTATTGAAAGTTTTGTTAAAATAAACTAACTGAATCTCTCTCTCTCTCTCTCTCTCTCTCTCTCTCTCTCTCTCTCTCTCTCTCTCTCTCTCACACACACACACACACACACACACACACAAGTAGTATAAAATACTTGATATTAAAATACAATAGCAGATCCATGCGCTTAGAAGTGTTTGGAAAAAGCACATTGGAACCCCTTAGTCCAGCCACATTTGCACTTAGAATCACTGCAAATCTTGGGTATAGGTAGAGCAGTAAGTTTTGCATATTTTCATTAAATAATGTCATATGGTATAATTTTCTGGGTAACTCATCTTTAAGAAAAAAAATATTCATTGTGCAAAAATGTGCTGTAAGAATAATCATCTTGTTGACATCTGTTTAAGGATTTGGGCATTGTGACTACTTCTTTACAGTACATTTATTCCCTCATGAAGTTTGCTATAAATAATCCACTACAGTTCAAAAGGAACAACGAGGTACAAAATTACAATACCAGAAGCAAGAACGATGCTCATTACTCCACATTAAGCTTGTCTGCAGTACAAAAAGGGGTGCACAATCCTGCAAACAAAAACTTTTTGATCACTTACCCAGTGATATTAAATGTCTTACAGACAGAAAAGCAAAATTTGATAACAAAATGAGAAAGTTTCTTCTTGACAACTCCTTCTATTCTGTAGAAGAATTTTTATTACTGTAACATGTAAAAGGTGGTGGGTATCTCATCTGTATATCTTTTTTTTAATAGGAAAAAAAAGACCTTAGAAATGTTCAAATGTAACCATATGTACAAATTATTTCGCAATGTGAATATAAAATGACCCGTTCCACATCATTATGAACTGTCATGCAAAATGATCATTGGAATATGTAACTAACTAGCTAGAATGCTAATATCCTGCAAGAGGGACAGTAAATTCCATTATAGTGCATCCCTGATAAGCTTACTGCAGCTCTATGTGCCCTGGCATCCAGCAGAGTGATAAACCTACAGCTGTATTCTTAGTTGGTAGAGGGGGTCATGTGGCAGCAGAATAATTTTTTCTGCTAGGTACCTCAGACAAATTGTTTGGGGGCAAATTATGTACCTGGAGCAGATCAGAAAATTCTTTCTTTGATAATGGCTCAGGATTTCATATAGCTTCAACACTGTACCTCAGTAATGCAATACGAGTGAGAATAGCAGAATGAAAGACTTCAGACTCTCCTGCTCAGACCCATCTATGTGCACTGTAATAAAATTGCAGTGCTTATCTAAAATTTAAGCTGAATATTCAAAAAATAACATTTACAGTGCTTTACCTTTATTATTATTTTATTTTAATGCTAGGTCTCCTGGATCTTCAGAGGAGCTTTGGTGACTATTTGTTCCAATGTTGGAAGAAAAATAAATATTTCAAAAAGACCTCACTGACCTCTGACTGTTAAAAATTCATCTCATTGTATATGTGAGAAATACTATGGTGTACTGGTGATGGGGGAACCATAAATTTTATTGGCCTCCTATATCTTGAAGCTTTACCGTCTGATAGAATCTGGTGGCTAAGCAGCCTCTGTACAGAAGCTGTGAACGGGAGTTGTGTTAAAATCCCCTGTGGCCAGCCTAATTCCTTTGTAGTAGGCTGTATTAATTTCCTTTTGGTGAGAAACGTAGTGAGATGAATAAATCAAGCAACCACAATCAATTATAATAATTTTTTTATAATCCTGGAGCAAATAAGCTTAATTTGTTTTCATTGTCTTGTAATTGATGCATATTTCTATGTCAAGTTCTTTAAGGGACCATGCTTTCAGATCCCTTAGATGTAGCACTCTAACAAGTCTGTTATCAAAACTGAGGCCCAGAAACTTAAATCTTTGAAATTTAAAATGGTATATCGCATTCTAGTTTCAGAAATATTAAAAACATAGTATGAATATATATTTCTAAGAAGAAAATTTAAAACCAATATGCTTTACCTACTCCTACAGCCTTGTAATTGTGAGTTACAACAGCCACATGGCACCTGAGGGAGTGAAGGATGATTAGAAAGTCAAAAACTCATCCACAAATATGAAGCTCTAAATAGAGCTTCTAAAGGGAATGTTAGTTACAAGAGGCTCACATCTAAATCCTGTATTGAGGAACACTGTTGTATTCCCCAGACTGATCAGATAGGATATCACTAACTCAGTATTAAAAGTAGTATGAGGAAAGAAATAATTACAATAAATGAGTAGACTTCCACAGAAACCATATGAATGGAGCTATCTAAGAATACTGTACCTTTGTGAAGTATCACTGGCCTAATCAAGATCAAAGAAAACAACTATAAAGTCATGCCTGTGCAGAATAGGGTGTTATAGACCAGCCCCTGCCTGGGTTAGGTTATCCACTAGTGCAAAACACACTGAAATGACTAAGGAGCTGTGTGAATTCTAAGATACAAGGAAGGTAGCAGTTGACTGTTTACTGTAAGATGTTTCCTACATGGCTAATGAGGGAAAAGTTATAATAGCTCTTCATATGTCTGTTCCTTCCCAAGTGTGAGGAGAAGATTTGAAATTACTTGTTTCCATGACTCAGAAAATGGTCCCATTTAATACATAACAATAAAATTTGTGGTATGTTGCCTCAATAAACTATTGTGTCTTTTCTTATTACATAGTGAGGTATCAAATGCTACAGAAAAGGCTGAATCCAGCTCACACAGAGAAAAGGCAGTTGTCAGCTTCACTGTTTATGGAACTGAAGTCTCCCAATCACTTCGCTAATGCAATCACTTAGCAGAAAACTGAACCCTGGCTACCAGCAGTAATGATTTGAGTGAGGTGCACTGCCATAGGTTGAATGGTAGTTTGAATAATGTTATTCATCAATGCAGCATTAATAGGTCATCTTGCACCTATAATTGAAAGACTCCTGGTGGTATCTCACACAAATGAAGATTTTAAGGAAATGAAAAATTGTTACCAATATCTGTTCCTTTTATCCTTAATAATTCAGTGGCACTTTGTCAACACCACATCAAAAGCTGTCAGACTTTCAGCAGGTGACTGACATTTGAACCTAAACAGAGCCATACATCAGCTTTTGTTTGTAAAGCAGGACTGTTTACACAAGCAGGTGACAGACTGTCTTCATATAAGTTCTGAAGAACTGTATTAGCAGTTTGGTGGGTCCAATTTTTTATTCATTTAATTCGTTTTGATCTTAAAATGCAGGAAGCTGGCTGTACAATGTAGTTTACTTTGCTAAGTATCCATTTTAGTGGCTTTCTTTCAAGCACTGTTCTATTTACCAGGAACATCCAGTTGGACAGAGCTTCACTAGATTGTAAATTGTTAACCAGATACCACTGGGTAGTGTTTGCAAGCACAGGAGGACATACTGAAAGAATGATGGCAGAAAGCAATTCTAAAATGGTGCTGAAGTGCATAATTTCATCCATTTTTGGGAGACATATTGTTCTGCCCAGGTGATTATGGTGGTGAACCTTGATTGTATATTGTGTACATCAACATCTCCACAAACAGAACCTAAGCTGAGGGAGTTGTAGGATATGTTTGTTGATAGCCTCATCAATGATGGCTTCATGCAGTGGCAGGTAAAAGGAACAGTTCATTGTCATATATGACATATGCACTGTAGCAGCAACTGACTGCTAGATTGTGCTGAGAGGGAGAAGTGACCAGAGGTATTTTTTGTTGACACAAATATTGTCACTACTATTTTAGCTCTCTACCTGCTGAGGTCAACTTTTCTGCAGGCCTTTAATATATGGGTATCGATGCCTCACCTGTGCAAAGAATCTCAATTCCCTCACATAAATCCTGAGTCATTTTATATACCGATCCAGAATGGGGGTCACTTTATCAGTTAAGTTTTATTTGATCCTGATCCTTACCCTTCTGCCAAGGTGAGGTAACTCTGAAGTACGGGAAGTTGTTAGGCAAACTTCATACATGATATCATTATATTCTCTAGTGGTTCATCAGACATTGTAAAGGATGCATGATGTCATAGTTTTAGTGTTATTATTTTTCATTTATTAGCACTGTTCATTAAAAGTTTGTCTTTTGGAGACAATGCTGAAGCTTTAGTTACAGTAATATTACTTCTTTTTCCTCTGACTGCCTCTTGGGAAGATCTGGTGACATATTTTTCTATGCACTGGACCTTCCACACTGGATACAGTGGTACATTTAGGTTATGATTCCATTTTGTAACTGCATTTAATGTAGGTGCATTTTTTATCACCTGTATCTATCACTGCCTTAGTGTCAACTCTAGTCTGCAGAATGGAATGTTACACCAGTGAGGTGACAAACTTTAGGATGTTAAGTAATTCAATGATATTAAATCATGTAAACTATGATATATGTTCTGAAACTTTGATTTCATGCATATTTTTCCTTTTATGAAGACCATAGTCTATCTGCAGGAAGCTTGCCCAAGTAACTGACACAAAGAGGCAGATACCCATTTCATGTGCAGGTGAACCACACTTCCCACAGGTTGCCTGAAGACCTTTACACATGAAGGTAGTACATCAAAATCACAAACACATGAACATTTCATAGGATTTGGCATATGGAAATAAACTATGAGGCAGGTAACAGCAGCTGCAACTCATTCTGGGTACTTCTCATTTTATTTTATTTATTTTTTGTTTTTCTTTTTTCGTGGACCACACTTGTAATATGGGCAATGAGACCAAGGCCTTTGTTTCCTGTAACACACAACATTCCACCTCTGCATTACATGGGAATGCTGAAGCATACAAAGATTTTGCAGTTAAAGAAGTCTGGCTAAGCTCAGCGGTCTCCTGTTCAGGAACCATCAGGCACACCGAACTAGTAGCTAAGTTAGACTGAGCTCTCTTAGGTGCTTGCCATATAGCATGACTCAAGAAGGATATGTCGCTTACTAAGTGCTATGGATATGATCAGTATTATTCCCAAATAACAGAATCACAAAATACAATCTTAATAAATGAAAAGCACCAGTTTGCTTTTGTTCTACAATATTGTAGAACAAAAGCAAACTGGTGCTTTTCATTTATTATAATGTTGTTCTACCAAGAACCGACGGAAGATTCTGCTAATAAAATACAATCTTCACTAGATAGTAAAATTATTGAGCAGTGGAAAAACACATGAATAAGATGTAAATAACAAGTTGAAATCATGATCAGCATCCAAACTTGAGTTCAGACTTGGATTCTGTTTCAGTGAGTGTGCATGCATGCATGCTGCACCCAACACTCACCATCATGCGCATGTGTGCCTACACACACACACACACACACACACACACACACACAGCTACATCAGTATGGCTAGCAGTCTATACCATGTGTGTGTGTGTGTGTGTGTGAACTCATATCTGAATGTTGAGGTATTTGTTTCTGTTGCTATGCACTGTTCAGTGCTTACAGTATTTGCCACCTGGTTATCTTTCTGTATTTTGGTTTGTATCGAGGATTTCCATTAACATATCAAAATGTGTTTGTTAACCCTACAGTGATGGAAGTAGTTAAATTTAATATATTTTTGCATTAAAAATTTTTCAAAATGTGTGAGCAGATGACTAATATTGCAACAAAGAATATACCCCTTGGTGTACAGTCTATTACTGATCAGCTAGCTTCATGAGAGAAGTTGAATTGTTAGTGCCTTTGGAGTACGGTAATGTGCTTGGATCATTGCCAAACACTGCCACTGATTGATATGTTTTACATAATCAGATAATCAGTATACCAGGTGCTGCTGAAATAATGACTCAAAGGATGACATCAACACCAAAGTATGGATGAAAGGATCTAATCAGCAATTGGCATGTCTGAACATTGAAGAGGAAAGAGGATTGTCACAAAGTACAGAGGGGTTGGCAGATACGGGTCACAACAAAACTCAGTCAACATATTGAGAAAACTCTTTCTAAAATAATAAATAAAATACCACAATAATAATAATAACATTAAAAATTCTGCCACCACTTGGTGAGTAGATTTTCTATCCATCCAATTAAATAATTTTGTAAATAAAAATTACCAGTGTCATAGGGATCATGCAAATGATGTTAAATGCCACAATAATGATTGGAAGAAAGTAGTACATTCTGATGATCATATGTTCATCTTTTCCCAAGCAACAATCGGAAGTCAAACATATAAATGTCATATACTTCTTAGTGAATCTGTGACACCTTTGTATATTCTATGTGACACAGGAGTACCCTGCAGCTAAGACTGAAGCCAGGCTATTGCAAAGCAGCTTCAAAAGTCCATGTCCACAAGACTTGCAGTATTTACAAGCATAAGCCCTGAGTAGATAATGGCTGTAACAAGTAGTATAGTACTAGAAAGCAGTATTCATGTTGCACAGAAACATATGAACACAAACACAATAACATCATTCAATTCATTCACTCATTCCTTCTTTGTGTTATGTATATCTTATAGCGAAGGAGAACTTTTCTAGTGCCTCTGCAATGATAAAAATTTACAGAAAAGTTAATTTACCCATGTTAATGGGTATTGAGCTCCATAGCTGTGAACTGAATTACTTGAATAAATATAACCAGCCACTTTTTAAATAGCTTTATTTATGCCAAGACATGTTTCAGGCTTTCATCAGTCTTCGCTGGTGCACAACATTGAGTGAAACTAAAAGTGTTTGTGCTAAGAATATAAAAGCAAAAAGAGAATTATAAGTTATAGAACAAAATAAAAAAAAAACAGCATTTAAAATGCAGTCAATTAAAATATTGTACTGATGAAGGTATAATTGTATTAAATGATCTGGAGATTGGTGAAAACTGAAAATGCATTTGGCTTCAATAAAACTCTATAATAAAAAGGCTGATTGCCATATTTCTTCAAGCAGCTTTAGATAATACTTGTCTGAAATAATTTCTGTAGCACATTCTTCAATTAATTTTCATTATTGCACAATAGTCTAAATGTTGTTTGAAAATTGTATAAACTGACATAATACAATCAACAGGAGAATTCCTCCTGAACAAAAAATTGATCTTTTAATGAACTATGTGAGTTAGATGAGAAGTTTTCAGACTGACATGGAGATATTATTGAAGTAAATAAAATTTTGTTTCTGTGGTATTGATGGACATAGTGCACTAGTATAAGTCAAGTGTCAATTTAACATGCAGAATAGGCTGCCTCATAGGCTTCTTAAATTTCTAATTTTGTGAATGTTTTGTTTTAAAGAATAAACAAGAGTACCAAATAGAATGTCTAAAACATTCAGAATGGTTTATCACCAAAATAAATAAATCAAAAATTAGTGAGGTTCATAAGAAGCCTCCTCAATGATTTTCAAATGTGTTCATATTTCGTCGCATATGATCCCTGTGAGGGTCAACAAATAATTGCTACCATACATGGAAACTTGTAATCAAAGAAGATGATGTAGAGAGTTCAGTGAATCTGCCTGCTGCTCCATATCCATTTGAAATAGCTTTGATCTCACAAAAACTCTGTCATTTGTTTTTTACACGACAAACTGTCTGTCATATCTATTTCAGCTCTATGTGTTCAATAGTTTGGTCACCGTTTACTGAAAGATTTTATCCTTACAACTAACCAAATTGTACACACTTGTATCAGATGTTGAAGTTCACAATTGGATTTGTCTTGTCGACCATGGATATAGCACATCATCTACATATACATTTTCGCTTTTTGTGGCTTGCAGAATTATATATGAGACATCTTTCACAGTTACAAAGACATCACAGAGTGGACCATAGTCTCTCAAAACTTCCTGTACTGCAAGACCCAAACAGTGTAAACCTAAATGTCATATGGAATTGTTTGCTGAAATATCCCACAGGGTAGGTTCAGCTGCCCATTGGAAAGGATGTTCTTCTGCCTTGCAAAATAGCCTCTTTTCTTACAGATATGTGAGAGTTGTGTTGTATGCATAGTTTCAGTATTCAGGTGAGTGTAATGGATGTGTGTATAGTGTAGTATCATCATGATGATGAGAGAAGGGAAGGCATGAAATCTGATGCAGCAACTGCTCCTCTGAAATAGCATCAAGAAGACAGCCAAGATTAATATCTCGACCTCATGGATGGAAGAGCATCAATTTGTGATTTAATCCAAGACATTTTCAAAAACACTGGTGGTGAGAAATGTTACACCATCACTCCTGCTAACCAAATACTGGCTGATCCGGACATGTTATTTTTTTCTGACAAAACATGGCTGCATTTAATGCAGTATGTGAACTTGAAGAACAATCAACGTTGAAGTCCTGGGACTCCTCATTAGTTACATCATAGAGACTCCATATGACAACACAAGAGTGTTTTGTGCAGTTAACATCATACAAATTAATGGACTGGTCTTTTTCTGCCATACCATAACTTCTTAAAGGTGTGTGAACAATATACTTCAACCTCTTTTTCAGAGAACTGAAAACTAATAACTATGTTGATTTAATGCAGGTCAGTGCAAGAGCACACAGTGGCAATGTATCTCTGACAATATTACAGGTACAGTTCTTATTGTCAGTTTCCATGGAAGTCAGAATGTCATACTTGGTCATACTACATAGATGTAGTACAGTACACTATGTTCTCCCTGATCCCTGCGTCCCCTGTACAGGATCCTTGGATCTACCACTTGCACACTACTCATAGGCAACAAGGGGTGTTAGATCCTCTAAATCATGAAGAGGAGACAGTATCCACAGGAGAGTATAATAGTTGAGATACCTTCGGTGTCTCTGTTACGTGTCTCTTGGCAGCCTGCCAAACACACAATTTGCAGCAGCTTTAAATATAACAACATTTCAGGAGATTTGCAGCTGCTTATAAACAGGAAACAGCTCATCTATACCTGAGAACAGCATTAACTGTGAGGGCTTCATTGTGGCTCGTACAAAGTTTTCCTGAAGAGTAAACAAACAAAACTAAGCTCTTTCTGAGTTCCTGGATCCATTGCACTACAATAATTACATTTTTCTGTGCAAAAATGAGCTATTAATACCTAAGAAAGTGATTATGAGAGCATATCAGAATTTTATCCTAATTCTAATCCCACCGATTTCAACTTTACTTCTCAACTGCCTTGTCCTGATTAATCATAGGTGGCTCTGCTATAGTAGCTGATGGTGATGGTTCTGCTGCTGTAACAGGTGGTGGCTGATATGCTACTGTTTGTGGTTGGCATGCTACAGTTGGTTCTGCTGTTTCATCTTGTGCTAACTGCAATCAACATTTCCAGAACTTTATAGCTGAGAAATTTCTTACTCTTTTGTGACATTCGCCTGCTTTATTTCCTCATTGATTGTCCTTGGTATCAATATACTGTGTAGCTATACTGTATGAAAAATGGGAGGGTGGAAGTTCAACACTGACTACTTTAAATGATGTGGCCGACAGGTGCACATTTGCGTTTCACAGTTCTTTTTCACTGTTCACAACCCCCCCCCCCCCCCCCCCCCCCCAAAAAAAAAACCAGTTATATGGCCAGTCCACTATAAGTTAACTTTTATAATCCTCATTAACACATTCAAGCAAACATCCACATACTGCTACAATAGTTTACTGATGAATGTCTAAGAGCAGTAAAATCTTAACCACACAATTCAAAGTTCTTGCAGAATAATACAGTACATATTGAACAGACACTGTCATTGTTTTAACACATGGCCTATTTGTCTTACACTTATTTCACAGTTAAGTTGATGCATTGTTGTCGATCTAACAATTCGGGTTCATCATCTGAAACTCGCGCGTGGACTGACTGTCTCGAGACCAAAAACTGGGCCTTTATATATCATCCCAATAATAGGTACTGAAACTATACATTGTTTGAGTTACAGAAATTACAACTGAAACATAATTCATTCAATTAACTGAATACCAGTATACAGAAAAATTCTGTCTTTTTAACAGTTTATTCTACTACAAGGGTTAAGCCGTATTATTTGTTTCAGTCATGTAATTAACAGATATAGTTATACAAACAATAATTTTGACGAAATTGGTAATTACTTTGGAATTAATTAAGGGCTGGCTTTGCTAACATGGTTTTGAATAGAGCCAAATAAATACTTATAGAATGCCACTGTTGCAGCTTCCAAATGTTTATAATTAGTACAGAATTTACATTTGTTTATAAGTCAACAATAGAAACAATTACTGAATTCACCCTATAACGAAAGATATTGACTAGGAGTAGTCAAAATAAATTGAAAAATCAATTACATTCTTATAAGGTGTACACGAAAATCGAGTTCTGCAAAAAATGTAAAAAATAATGAGTCTTTGTGTATTCAGTGCAATTAAAAGTATAGTGGTTCAACCTGGAAAATGTTACTGCTGCAAAGTTAAAGCACAAA
Source organism: Schistocerca serialis cubense (assembly GCF_023864345.2). Taxonomy (NCBI): domain Eukaryota; kingdom Metazoa; phylum Arthropoda; class Insecta; order Orthoptera; family Acrididae; genus Schistocerca; species Schistocerca serialis. Next base: position 1,045,259,966 of record NC_064638.1, on the reverse strand, counting down.
ACACAAATGAAATCATTACAAGATCAAAATCTAGTGAATAAACCATGGCAGATGTAAATTCAGTGACATCAGTATGTAAACATTGTGATGACTTTTGTCTCATTTTTGGTATGTTGGAAATCTGGCTCATTGTTTGTATACATCGAGTATGATGAGTAGACTATTTTTGATCTTGATGTTCACTATCTTAATTGTGCTACATCTAGTGTATTTTTATCAGAATATAAGTATTATGAACAATCTGTTACTTCTCGTTTTCAATGCCTAATCTTGCTCTGCTAACAGATTATGGGCCCAGAACGGCAAATCTATGTTTGTTGTGTGGGTAGGAAGATAAATAACTGAAGAAACGTGTTAGGTTATGTGCCCGCGTTGTGTGTGATACTTGTTTCGATTTGTGTTTTGTCAACTTCATCAGCATTTGAACTCTAATTTTCAGAAGAAATCAGTCTCATATTCTAGTGCTTTGAATTCAAGTGTCTGAAAATGGCTTCAAATGTAAGATTGACGAAAACCACTACTCCAGTGGTAGACAAACTGCGAAACAAGGATGATTATAACACATGGAAGTTCAGAATGAAACTCATTCTAATGCATGAGAAATTATGGGATTATACCATTGGTGCAAGTACTGCTACGAATGCAGAGAAGGATATAGATGCGTGGACACTTATTCTTTTGCATGTGGATAAATCTCTGTATGCGCAAGTGGAAAACACAACAAAAGCAAATGAAGCTCGGGATACTTTGGAAAACCTGCTTGTTGGTAAGAATGAAACCAGATGGATTAATCTCTGGGATGTTCTGCTGGATACTACACTATCCAAAATCGAAGGGACTACTCAAAATTACGTTACTCACATGTTGGATGTAGCCAGCAAACTGCAGAACATCGACAAACCAGTTGATGATGGGATAATTGCACTGGTTATGCTTAGAGATTTACCAAAAGTTTGTTTACCACACTGGATGGGTATAGAGCCCAGTACAGTGGATGAAAATTTCACATCAGAAAATATCAAAGCAAAGTTGCTGAATGTAGTGTGGAAGAATACCTCAAGTTGGACAAAGGTGGCAGTGATAGTGCCTTATTTACAAAGAATTATAAGAAATCACAGTAGGGTTTCTCAAAAGACAAGCAAGAAAAGAAGGAAGTGAAATGTTTCAATTGCTGGAAGTATGGTCACTTCAAGTCCGAATGTCCTCAGAAGCAAGACTTGTCAAAGAAAGAAACAAAGGGAACAGAAAAGTGATTGTTTTGTGCACTTGGTATTCAGTTTTCAACCAGAATGAGTGGATCATTGATTCTGGAGCATCGTCACAAATGACATCAAGAAAGGAATGGCTTAAATATTTTGACAAAGAAACATACAGAGGAGCTACACAAAAGAACTGGCCTTCAATAAAATATTATAAAAGTGGAAGAGGAAATAAATGAAAATAAGATATGATGCAAGGGTTTGTGAGATGAACTTGACAGCACACTGTAATAATTCCAATTCCAAAGAAGGTAAGTGCTGACAAGTGTGAATATTATGGGACAACCAGTTTAATAAGCCATTGTTGCAAAATACTAAAATGAATTATTTAGAGAAGAATGGAAAAACTGTTTGAGGCTCACCTCAGCAAAGATCATTTTCTGTTCCAGAAAAAAGTAGGAACACCCAGGACATACTAACCCTATGACTTATCTTAGAAGATACATTAAAGAAACGCGAAACTACACTTATAATATTTGCAGATTTAGAGAAAGCTTTTGACATTGTTGACTGGAACACGTTCTTTGATATTTGTTGACTGTAGTACATTCTTTGATATTTGTTGACTGTAGTACATTCTTTGATATTGTGAAGGTAGCAGGGATAAAATAAAAGTTATACAACTTGCACAGAAACCAGACTGCAAGCATAAAAATTGATGTACATGAAAGGTAGCAGCAGTGAAGAAGGGCATGAGACAAGGTTGTAGCCTATCCATTATGTTATTCTGTCTATACATTGAACAGGCTGTGAATGGAGCCAATGAGATATTTGGAAAAGAAATTTATGTCTGTCTATGACATGCATGAATGCAAAAGTAGCTATAATCATTACACACAGATGGAAAATAACCTGTATTTAGTACATGCAAACTCAAGTTTATGCCAGAAAGGAATTTTCCACATGGGAATTAAGCTATTTAATTAGTTAACTATACCTATTAAGAACTCTGATGACGCAACATTAGTTCAGAAGCCGTTTGGGGCACGGCTAGAGGGAATTAAATTATGAAGTGAGACACTAACAGTAGTAGCTTGAGTCTGCTATCTGGGCAGCAAAATAACTAATGAAGGCTGAAGCAGCGATGACATAAAATGAAGAATGGTAACAGGAAGAAAATACATTTCTGTAAAACAGACATTTGTTATACATTAGGAAGATTTTTCTAAAGATATTTCTCAGGAATGAAGCTTTGTACAGATGGGAAAAGTGAACAATAAACAGTCCAGTCAAGAAGAGAACAGAAGATATTTTAATATGGTACTTCAGACAAATACTGAGATTATATGCTAGATATTATTAGCTATTGGACTAATTCCTTCATCTGGCATAGACAAAAGAAACATTTACACATGCATAACTGACACACACATTGTCACTGTAATCTCTGGGCACTAAGGCCTGATTATCACTGTGTCTGAGGTGACCAGTGATCATTATTGCATTGGGTAGAGGAATAAAGAAGAGGCACGAGCAGGAGGGGGAGTGATAGCAAGGTAGGGATGGGGAAAGATAATAGTGCTGTCTGGGGACAAAATAGTGGTCTGCTAGATGCACCATCAGGCGGCTGTACTGGAGAAAGGGGGGGGGGGGGGGAAGAGAGAGGAGATAAGCAGAGAAGGGGCAAAGATTCTGTAGATGTAATGGTAAGACAGCAGTTATCTATGGAGCTGGATTGGGAGCAGGGAGGGGGATAGGCAGGTGAAGGACAGGGACTAGCAAAGTTTGAGGCCAGGAGGAAGATATGGAGGGTATGTTGCAGGGAGAATTCCTACCTGCGCATTTCAGAAAAGCTGGTTTTGGTGAGAAAAATCCAGATGGCACAGGCTGTGAAGCAGTCACTGTAGTGAAATGTATTGTGTTGGGCAGCATCTTCAGCAAATGTGTTGTCCAACTTTATCTTGGTCAAAGTTTTGTGGTGGTCCTTCATGCAGACAGATACTTTTAGAGATCATGCCGCCAAAGAACAAGGCATAGTGATTGCAGTTAAGCTGGCAGAACACATGTCTGCTTTCAAAGGTGTTCCTGCCTTTGATGGGGTAGGAAATGCATATGACAGGTCTTAGTTAAGTGGTAGCGGGAGAATGTATAGGACAGATCTTGAATTTGCATCTATTGGAAGAATCTGAGCCATAGGACAAAGGATAGGGAGCAGAGGTGTAATATGAATGGGCAAAGATATTGCTTAAGTTGGGTGGACAGTGGTATAGCACTGTGGAACTGTCGGGTAAATAGTGTGGAGGATATTTCTCATTTCATGGCATGACGAGAGCTAGTTGAAAACATTGTGGAGAATGTGATTCAGTTGCTCCAGCCCTGGATGATACTGAATCACAAGGGTTATGTTTCTGTGTGGCCAGACAGTGGATATGTGGAGGCTGGTAGTTGACTGGGGAGGCTACGTGTGGGAAATCTGTTTCTGTAAAATGTGTGAAGGGCCTTAGTGTGACCCTTGTCATATTTGGAGAGGAACTGCTCTTCACTACAAATGTGCTGACCACAGGTGGCAAGACGGTAGAAAGAAATTGGTAGCAGATGTGCTGTTAAAGTGTAGTTATTGTTGGTAGCTGATAGGTTTGATGTGGGTAGAGGTATTGATGTAGCCATTTTTGAGATGGAGGTCAACATCAAAGAATGTGGTTTACTGCACTGAGGAGGTTCAGGTGAAGCAAATGGGGAAGAAAACGTTGAGACTCTGGAGAAATGTGGATAGAGTGTCCCCACCCTTGCTTCAGATCTTAAAAGACATCATCAACAGATCTGAACCAGTTGAGGGGTTTTGTATTTTACGGGGCCGGCCGCAGTGGCCGTGCGGTTCTAGGTGCTTCAGTCCAGAACCGCGGGACTGCTATGGTCACAGGTTCGAATCCTGCCTTGGGCATGGATGTGTGTGATGTCTTTGGGTTAGTTAAGTTTAGGTAGTTCTAAGTTCTAGGGGACTGATGACCTAAGATGTTAAGTCCCATAGTGATGAGAGCCATTTGAACCATTTTTTTGGATTTTGGGTTGTTAGGAAGGACTCCGCAAGATAGCCCATGAATGGGTTGGCCTAGGAAGGGGCTATACAGGACTTGAATCCATCATTTAAATACTGATCCTGATTGCGTAATCTTACTGGCCACAAAGGCTCCACCAATGTGACTATGAACTTCAGGGATTATGAGCAGAGGGCTCCAGCAGCTGTCAGATACATGTATCTGCAAGCCCTGCTACAGTGACACCATTCCAGATATTCAGCTGGACTTCCTGCCGCTCTTGTTCTAGGTGCTACAGTCTGGAACCGCGTGACGACCTGCGACAGGTTCGAATCCTGCCATGGGCATGGATGTGTGTGATGTCCTTAGGTTAGTTATGTTTAAGTAGTTCTAAGTTCTAGGGGACTGATGACCTCAGAAGTTAAGTCCCATAGTGCTCAGAGCCATATGAACCATTTGAACCTGCCGCTCTTCAAATCGTCCCCATTGCCTGACCAACTCTAGACCTAAGGCCTCCTACCTCATCACCATGACAAACTATACCCTCAACAACAATTACTTCTCTTTTGACACCAGCATGCCTCCATTCCATATGAACCTTATCATGGACCATCTAGAAGAATCAACCGCAGGAATGGCTAAATCACTACTTCCACATCAAATGTGTCACCTATCAAAAATACCCTCACTTCAACAGCTGCCCTCCCATTCTACATCAACTAGACCCTTGCATACAGCCTAGCTATCTGTGATCATCACACATAAGCCTATCCCCTTCCCTGCTTCCACCCTCCATATACAAGAATAGTCCTCCCTCCTACATCCCCCCCCCCCCCAAATGGCAGCCTCCTGGTTCTGCAATTAGCAGTCTACTATCTTGTCCTCAACACGTCGCTAAATGCAGTGCTAGTATCTTCCCCACCCCCACACTGCTCTTCTATGCCACTACTACACTATGGCCATTAAAACAGCTACACCAAGAAGAAATGCAGATGATAAATCGGTATCCATTGGACAAATATATTATACTAGAACTGACATGTGATTACAGTTTCACACAATTTGGGTGCATAGATCCTGACAAATCAGTACCCAGAACAACCACCTCTGGCCGTAATAACGGCCTTGATATGCCTGGACATTGAGTCAAACAGAGCTTGGATGGTGTGTACAGGTACAGCTGCCCATGCAGGTTCAACATGATACCACAGTTCATCGAGAGTAGTGACTGGCGTATTGTGATGAGCCAGTTGCTCGGCCACCATTGACCAGACATTTTCAATTGGTGAGAGATCTGGAGAAGGTGCTGGCCAGGGCAGCAGTCAAACATTTTCTGTATCCAGAAAGGCCCGTACAGGACCTCCAACATGCAGTCGTGCATTATCCTGCTGAAATGTAGGGTTTCGCAGGGATTGAATGAAGGGTAGAGTCACGGTTCGTAATACATCTGAAATGTAATGTCCACTGTTCAAAGTGTCATCAATGCGAACAAGAGGTAACCAAGACGTGTAACCAATCGCACCCCATACCAACACGCTTCCAATGTGCATTCACCACGATGTCGCCAAACACAGATGCAACCATCATGATGCTGTAAACAGAACCTGGATTCATCCGAGAAAATGATGTTTTGCCATTTGTGCACCCAGGTTCGTTGCTGAGTGCACTATTGCAGGCGCTCCTATCTGTGATTTAGCATCAAGGGTAACCAGAGCCATGGTCTCCGAGCTGATAGTCCATGCTGCTGTAAATGTCGTCGAACTGTTCGTGCAGATGGTTGTTGTCTTGCAAACGTCCCCATCTGTTGACTCAGGGATCAAGACATGGCTGCATGCTCCGTTACAGCCATGCAGATAAGATGCCTGTCATCTCGACTGCTAGTGATACGAGGCCACTGGGATCCAGCACGGCATTCCATGTTACCCTCCTGAACCCACCAATTCCATATTCTGCTGACAGTCATTGGATCTCAAACAACGCGAGCAGCAATGTCACGCTGCGATAAACCGATAAACCGCAATCGCAATAGGCTACAATCCGACCTTTATCAAAGTCAGAAACATGATGGTACGCATTTCTCCTCCTTACATGAGTCATCACAACAACGTTTCACCAGACAATGCTGGTCAACTGCTATTTGTGAATGAGAAATCGGTTGGAAACTTCCATCATGTCAGCACGTTGTAGGTGTCACCACCAGCACCAACCTTGTGTGAATGCTCTGAAAAGCTAATCATTTGCATATCACAGCATCTTCTTCCTGTCGGTTAAATTTCATGTCTGTAGCTCGTCATCTTCATGGTGTAGCAATTTTAATGGCCAGTAGTGTACACATCCCAGCAAAGATTGCTGCCCACCACAAATGCAGTCACAGTCAGACCTTAGTTCCAAGAAACTATAGTGGCCACGTGTCCATGAGTTGTGCAAGTCTGAATATGTGTGTCTCTTAGAAGAGAATCATGGCATTTGAGATGTGGTGCTCCAGAAGAATTTTGAAAATCAGGGGAACTGATGAGGTAAGGAATGAGGACATTCTCCTGACAATCAGTGAGGAAATGAATATATGGAAAACACTGACAAGAAGGAGGGAGAGGGTGGTAGGAGATCTGGGGAAAAATTCATGGCAGACCACATCAAACCAGTGGAAAAAGAAGGAAGGGAGAGATGGAAGATACAGAGAGAGAGAGAGAGAGAATGAAAAACTTAGTCTGAGAACTAATAACATCTAGCAGTCTTTTTTTCAACGTGCCATCACACAAAGCAAAATCCCTGTGGTGACTGTTGTTGGGGAGGTACCTTTTAGGTGAGAATTAGGATTCAGGCATTCTGTTTTGAAAGAAGCCAAAATGACAGAAGGGTCCCACAAAATGCTTAAGAATGCACACAAAAGTAAGGTTAGTTTATTTCATGAAATTATTAGAGAACTACATAATAATGTAAAGGGCTTCTTATCCATGTAGAAAATTTAGAGAGCTCTGAAAAGCCAGACCTAGCTTGTGCCTATCCATTCACCACATACCCATGGGGTTGGATAAGTTACATGTAAAAAATTACATTCCAGCATCTCACTCATGCAAAACCAAAGGAGGAGTTGTCACATACATTAAGACAGAGCACAAGTTCAAAAACATTGATACAAGTAGATTTTGTAGTGATCAGCACAAAGAAGTGTGTGCTTGTGAATTAATACCAAATAATAGTCTGCTTCTGTATTGCTTACTCTATCAGTCAGAAGCAAGCAATTAATAATCTGTGGTGAGTTCAGTGTAAATTTTGTAAAGGATTCTGGTAGGAAAAATGATCTTAGTGCCTTACAGTATAGATAGTCCTCAGTGGAAGTCAGTTATAATAATTAATGACTTCAGCACAAATGTTTTTAGGAATAGCTTACAAGAGATCACCTAGAATGAAATTTATAATGAACCTTATGCTAACATAAATTCATGTCATTCTTTGAAAACAGCATTCTGTGTAAGCTAATTAGAAAGGACACTAAACAGCCATGGAAAAATCATGGATTCCTAGAGGGATTAAAGTATCTTGTGAAAGGAAAAGGAAAATGTATCTGTTGGTAAGAAGAAGTACAGATCCTAAGGTATTTGCGCAGTGCAAAAACTGTTCAAAATTACTAACAAAGGTTATTAAAAAATATCAAGTAACATGCATATAACATCAGAAATCAGTAATTCTGACAACACAATGTAGTGAAATAAGAAACAGGACAACCAGCCATAGAACAGGATAGCCTTACTGCTGAACTGAATGGAAGGGCTTTAAGTGAAGACTCATAGATAGCGTACACATTTAATAATTATTTCTTAAATGTTGTAAAAAATATAGGGACAGACAGTTCTAGAGAAAAATCACAATAATATGTTGAAAAATTAACTCTCATAAAATTCAGTTATGTGAATTTATCAGCAGTTTCTCCTTCTGAAATTAAGAAAATTGTATATTCTCTCAAAAATAAAATCTCATTTGGTTTTGATGGTTTTTGCAGTAGAGTAGTAAAGATTTGTATTAGTTTGATAAGTACAGTCCTATCTGAAATATGTAATGCATCACTAACTTGAAGCATTTTTCTGAAGAGACTGGAATATGTCACTGTTAAAGAAAGATGGTAGGAGGGATGTCAAGAACTACCAACTTGTTTCACTGCTGATATCATTTTCCAAAATTTTTTAACAAGATGACATGTTCTAGAAGAGTATCCCACCTAAGTAATAATAATGTCCCCAGCGAATCGCAGTTCATGTTTCAGGAGAGTTGCTCTAATGAGAATGCCATTTATACATGCACTCAACAAATTTAACAAGCATTAAATAATAAAATAGCACTGATTGGTATTTTCTGTGACCTATGCATGGTATTTGACTGTGTACATAACTATTCCCCTAGATAAATTTGTTTTATGCAATTAATGGTACAGCTAACCAATAGACAATGTCATATCTAAATATAAGAATCTACAAAGCTGTACTTGGTAATTCAACCAACACAATCTGGGATCATAATTCTGACTGGGCAGAAACCACTTATGGGGCTCCCTGAAGCTCAATAATAGGTCTGCTATTGTTCCTCATATATGAGAATGATCTTCCTTCTAATATGCATAAAGCAGAATGCAGAATTAGTTCTTTTTTGCATATGAGACTGGTACTGATAAGTGTAACACTTGGTGGGGAGTTAATGTACATAGGGGCAAGAAAAAATCTTTTTTTTTATGGCCAAATGGGGTGTTAAATTTTGACCAAATTTGGTGATATTTTTAGACAAATTTGATGTTATCTTTTCTTGCCAAATTCGATGTTGCATTTTTTGCTAAGTTGCATTTTTGCTAAATTTGATGCAATTTTTTTACAAATTAGGTGTCACTATTTTTGCCACATTTGGGGTAATTTTTGCCGAGTTTGTTGTTTTTTGCCAATTTCGCATTTTCATGCCAGTTTAGGTGGTTTTGCAAATTTGGTGCTATTTTTTGCTTGCTTTGTCATTTTTATATTTTTGTCAAATTCGTTTTTTGCCGAGTTTGGTGTTTTTTGCCAATTTTGGATTTTCATACGAATCTCCCTGTTTTGCCAAATTTTGTGCTATTTTCGGCCGTTTTTAAACTTTTTATCTTTTTGTTACATTCGTTGTCTGTCAAGTTTGGTGTTTTTTTTTTTTGTCAGTTTCGGGTTTTTGTGCCAACTTCACTGTTTTTGCCATTTGGTGCTATTTTTGCTAAAATTGCTGCTTTTGTCATTTGTATCTTTTTGGTTTTATTCTTTTGCTGAATTTGAGGTTATTTTCTTGCAAATTCGGAATTTTTTAGCTAATTTGGAGGTTCTTGCCAATTCTGAAGGTTTATTTATTTTTTTCAAAATTTGTGTTGTTTTCTATCAGTTATTTCTTTGGCAAATTCGCTGCTATTTTTTGCTTAATTTGGTGGTATTTGCTGCCAAATTGGCTGCTATTTTTGCCAAATTCGTTGTTACCTTTCTCGCCAACTTTGATTTTACCTTTTTTGCCAGATTCTATAGTTTTTTTATCAATTCAGTGTTTTTGTCAAATTTGGTATTATTTTTCTTCAAATTCGTTGTTTTTTGCCAATTTTTGTTGCACTTTTGATATTACTTCTGACATCAGATCATAGCTACACAGGAAATGATCATGTATATTAAGACTGTACACCAACCTAAGCCTTGAGGAAATAAGATGTCAAAATGCAATTGCGATATTAAATAACTAGCAGTTATGAAAATCGGCAGATTGACGACCTCATATTTATAACATTTTTTTTACAAGCGAAAATGACACATTTCTCCATATTTTTTAAAAACTGCCAATTTTGTGACATTTCATTAAAAATTGCCAATTTCGCATTATTTTTCACATTATAGTTTTTGCAAAATTTTCTTGTCCCCAAATATATAGGGTTGGGCCCCCACGAGCATGCAGAAGTGCCGCAACATTATGTTGCATGGACTCGACTAATGACTGAAGTAGTGCTGGACGGAACTGACACCACGAATCCTGCAGGGCTGTCCATAAATCCGTAAGAGTACGAGGGGGTGGAGATCTCTTCTGAACAGCGTGTTGCAAGGTATCCCAGATATGCTCAATAATGTTCATGTCCAGGGAGTTTGGTGGCCAGTGGAAGTGTTTAAGCTCAGAAGAGGGTCGATGGATTCACGAGATTGTCTCCACACCTGTACACATCCATCTGCTCAATACAAATTGAAATGAGACTCGTCCAACCAGGCAGTATGCTTCCAATCATCAACAGTGAGTCGTGCTTCGGTAGCTCAGTTGGTAGAGCACTTGCCCGCGAAAGGCAAAGGTCCCGAGTTTGAGTCTCGGTCGGGCACACAGTTTTAATCTGCCAGGAAGTTTCATATCAGCGCACACTCCGCTGCAGAGTGAAAATCTCATTCTGGAAACATCCCCCAGGCTGTGGCTAGGCCATGTCTCCGCAATATCCTTTCTTTCAGGAGTGCTAGTTCTGCAAGGTTCGCAGGAGAGCTTCTGTAAAGTTTGGAAGGTAGGAGACGAGATACTGGCAGAAGTAAAGCTGTGAGACCGGGCGTGAGTCGTGCTTCGGTAGCTCAGTTGGTAGAGCACTTGCCCGCGAAAGGCAAAGGTCCCGAGTTCGAGTCTCGGTCGGGCACACAGTTTTAATCTGCCAGGAAGTTTCATCAACAGTTCAATGTTGGTGCTGACAGGCCAAGGCGAAACGTAAATCTGTGTGTCATGCAGTCATCAAGGGTACATGCGTGGCCCTTCAGCTCCGAAAGACCATATCGATGATGTTTCACTGAAAGGTTCACACACTTGTTGTTGGCTAAGAATTGAAATCTGTAGCAATTTGTGGAAAGTTTGCAATTCTGTCACATTGATTGAATCTCTTCAGTCATTGTTGGTTCCATTCTTGCACGATCTTTTTTCGACCGCAGCTATGTCGGAGATTTGATGTAACCCAGACTCCTGATATTCATGGTACACTCATGAAATGGTCACAGGGGAAAATCTCCATTCATCAGTACCTCGGAGATGATGTGTCACATCACTCATACACTGACTATAACACCACAATGAAACTCATTTAAATCTTGATAACCTGCCACTGTAGCAGCAGTAACTGATCTAACAACTGCGCCAGACACTTGATGTCTTACATAGGTGTTGCTGACTGTAGTGCCTTATTCTGCCTGTATACATACATCTGTATTTGAATAGACATGCCTATACCAGTTTCTTTGGCACTTCAGTGTATGTTGTGCTCACCCACAATCATCTTGTAGTCATCTGTTTAAGGAGTTGGGCATTCTGACTACTGGTTCACAGTATATTAATGCCCTCAGTAAGTTTGTTGTAAATAATCTATTACAGTTGAAAAGGAGTAATGATGCACATAATTACAATACCAGAACGAAAAATGACGTTCATTACTCCACATTAATGTTGTATTTTGCATGAAAGGGGTGTACAGTGCTGCAACTAAAATTTTTGATCATTTACCCAATGATATAAAATGTCTGACAGACAGCAAAGTAAAATTTGAAAACAAACTGAAAAACATATCTCACTGATAACTCCTTCTACTCAGTAGAAAAATTTCTATTATTGTAATGTGTAAAAGGTGGTAACCTCTGCATATTTTCTTTTTTAAACAAAGAAGAAAAAACATAATTATAAGTTTCAGCATATAGCCATATTTACAATCTGCAATGTAAATGTAAAATGACTCTTTTACATCATTACTATTTATCGTGCATAATGATCCATGAACTTGAAACTAACTAACTAGTATTAAATCAGTCTACAGTCTTCTGAGTTACATGTCTCAACTAATTTTCAACTCTCTATCAAGAAATATTATGTAACAATTTTCGATTAAGCACAGGAAATTTGTTTACTACACTGAGCTCAAATCTGATAATTATAATGTTCCAAAATGTGTTTTTCCAGCTTAAATTCTCATCAAGAATATTGAAGTATCAACCCCATATAATACTTCCTCACCATGTGTTACACTTATCATTAGTGTAGTACCCCTAGATGTGCAGAACTGGATATGCTGTGTATTTTTAAAATGGAGGGTGACAGCATTCACAGAAAATGAGTCACTGATAGTTTTAAGAAGACTGTGTACCATTTCTTCTGTTCATGTTTATATGCTTGGATTGTTTAATGCACTGGTGTCATCTGCAAAAGAAACTAATTCTATTTGTTGCATACTAGATGGAATATTATTTATGTATATGAGGAACAATGTCAGGGGTGTAAGACTGGGCTTTGGGGAAGCCGTGTATGATTTTTCCCCAATCAGAATTACATCCACGGACTATATTGATTGAATTACCAAGACAATTTTCTGCATTCTTTTGGTTAGTTACTCTTACTGAGAAATGTGCAAATTTACTGCAAACTTTGTTAAAAATTCATTGAAGTGGTCTGACTTCACTGTCCATCCAAAAAGTTCCATGACTAATTTTATACCTGACATGTAAGTGACATCAGCATAGTAGCTACACTGGCAGCTTGAACTGACAGCTGTAAACAACAAGAATGCATTCCACTGGTCAGTTGTGAGTAGGCAGTGTTAAGTAGTGGACATATGGCCATAGTTTGTCAACATTGTTGTGTCATAAACTGCTGTGGAGCAACTAGCAGTCATTCAATTTCACTCAGCAAAGTGGCTATGCTGCTATTTGAGTCCATGGAAAAGGCTTATTGTACTAATTATTTAAAGTATTCAATTTATGGTTGAGTGTTTGAGCTGTTTAAACATCTTAAAGGACAGGTGTTGCTCAAGGACAATGAGAGGTCAGGCAATACACCCTGAAGTTCAAACAACAAAAATGTTGAGAAAATCCTCGCTCTTTTAAAAAATGATCACCATGTCTCATGCTGAACTGTTGTTGAAGACCTGAACATCTGTAAAACAAGTGTTTAAGACATTCTCCATAATGTTTTGAAGAAGAGAAAAGTGTGTTCGAAGTTTGTCCAACACACTTTAACTTGCAAACAAAAACAGTGATGCATGTACACCTGCTGTGACTTGACTGGAATAAAAAATGCAGACATTTCTTTTCTGGAAAAAATCATCATAGATGACAAGACTTGTTGTTATCAAAACAAACCTACCACAAAAGACAAAGGGCAGAATGGCTCTTTGATGATTTGTCAAGACCAAAGAAGGTGCAAATGACAAAATCAAGAGTGAAGACATAGTTTGTCACCTTGTTGATGTTATAGCATTATCCAAAGGGAATTTTTTCCTACTGGCACCTCTGTAAAGTTGCGCTATAACTTGGGTGCCATGGATTGGTTGCAGAAGATGATTCAGATGGTTTGTCTGCAACAATGAAAGGGAGGGGATTTCTTCTTACTGCATGGCATTGCTCCCATTCACCTGGCTGCAAATGTAGTGCAGATTCTGGCACATAATGAGTGACAGCTCTCAACTGCCCTTCATATTCACCTGATTTGGTGGTAAATGACTTCTTATTATTCCCAAATATAACAATTCACATGAGGGGTCAGAACTTTGATCACATAACCAGCATTCAAGCCAATGTGATGTGTGAGTAGAACAACATCTTAAAAGGAGGATTTTTCTGACAGTTTCACATTGTTGCATGAACATGCTGTGCATTGTGCACAAGTGGAGGAATACTATGTAGAACAGCTGAACTGTTAAAACCAAAAGTTTCTCTATTTTTAATTAATACAGTCTTGAAACTTTTCGGGACTGATGGGGTCGTATCATTTTCAAGGAAGCCACAGTAATTGGAAACATTATTGTGGTTAATAGAAGTGCTACAGTGATAGACGAACAGTAGTGAGAGTTCATGTCAAATCTTGAACAAAAACAAAACAATATCAAGGTATTTTTGTATTTCAATAAACCATGGACCTTGCCGTTGGAAATGGGAGAGGATGTAGATGAAGATGAAATGGGAGATATGATACTGCGTGAAGAGTTTGACAGAGCACTGAAAGACCTAAGTCGAAATAAGGCCCCGGGAGTAGACAACATTCCATTACAACTACTGACGGTCTTGGGAGAGCCAGTCCTGACAAAACTCTACCATCTGGTGAGCAAGATGTATGAGACAGGCGAAATACCCTCACACTTCAAGAAGAATATAATAATTCCAATCCCAAAGAAAGCAGGTGTTGACAGATGTGAAAATTACCGAACTATCAGTTTAATAAGTCACAGCTGCAAAATACTACCGCAAATTCTTTACAGACGAATGGAAAAACTAGTAGAAGCCGACCTTGGGGAAGAGCAGTTTGGATTCCGTAGAAATATTGGAACACGTGAGGCAATACTGACCTACGGCTTATCGTAGAAGCTAGATTAAGGAAAGGCAAACCTATGTTTCTAACATTTGTAGACTTACAGAACACTTTTGACAATGTTGCCTGGAATACTCTCTTTCAAATTCTGAAGGTGTTAGGGGTAAAATACAGGGAGCGAAAGGCTATTTACAATTTGTATAGAAACCAAATGGCAGTTATAAGAGTTGAGGGGCATGAAAGGGACACAATGGTTCGGAAGGGAGTGAGACAGGGTTGTAGCCTCTCCCCGATGTTATTCAATCTGTATATTGAGCAAGCAGTGAAGGAAACAAAAGAAAAATTCGGAGTAGGTATTAAAATCCATGGAGAAGAAATAAAAACTTTGAGGTTTGCCTATGACATTGTAATTCTGTCAGAAACAGCAAAGGACTTGGAAGAGCAGTTAAATGGAATGGACAGTGTCTTGAAAGGAGGGTATAAGATGAACATCAACAAAAGAAAAAAGAGGATAATGGAATGTAGTCGAATTATATCGGGTGATGCTGAGGGAATTAGATTAGGAAATGAGACACTGAAAGTAGTACAGGAGTTTTGCTATTTGGGGAGCAAAATAACTGATGATGGTCGAAGTAGAGAGGATATAAAATGTAGACTGGCAATGGCAAGGAAAGCGTTTCTGAAGAAGAGAAATTTGTTAACATCGAGTATTGATTTAAGTGTCAGGAAGTCGTTTCTGAAAGTATTTGTATGGAGTGTAGCCATGTATGGAAGTGAAACATGGATGATTAATAGTTTAGACAAGAAGAGAATAGAAGCTTTCGAAATGTGTTGTGGGATTGGTAACCTTTGATATTTTTCAAGTCATGACAGTACTTGCCTTCCCCCTTTCCTTTTTAATATCACTTACTCAGGAACTAATATTAGCAGTTATCATCCAACAGTTGATCAACATCTCTAGCGTAGCTGCCTAACAACAAAACTTTCTTTCTCTTGCTGAAATTTTATTGTGACCTGTCTACAACTGCATTACCTGATGCTCATCTATGTCTGACTGAAGCAACAGGTCAAGCCTCTTTTCCATGTCCTATACCGGTTCACTCTATTAGACGTTACCATTTCCCATATCTCTTTACCACTGATGCCTGGAGTACATTGACAGTACAACATGGCTATAGAAATTGTTAATTTCATCTATAAAAAGAAAAAAACTAGTATCAAAAGCAAAATGAATGCACACTCACTCCTCTCCTAAGACCCTTTCCATCACAGACACTCTGCATTGAATTAAAAATACTTCCTTTTATTTGGCTAAAGCTAAACTTATTTATTCTACACTACTAATACCTTTAAGACTGTGGTTTATAATTTTAAATGGATTTAGTATTTTATATATTAAAATTAAAAGAATTCATGTACAAGTTTTAACTGAAAATTAATTTCTATAAATATATGGGTTTCCACAGTCATTATTAATCTCACTAAAATCCCTCTCCATACACTTCAGTTTCAGCTTACAAAATAATTAAAATGCTAAAATACCAAAACAGTTGATGCTTTGACTGTGCCACAGCAATCTTTCTCAGGGCATGGGCAAATTAAGCTGGCGTGTTCGTGCTTCAGTGTATTGTATGTCTAACATAATAAGAGAGGTGAAACAGAGTAGTTTGGAAGGTTACGTATACTGCAAGGTGAGATGTACTCTATTCCTCTTTCCTCCCTGAGAAAAGAACATGTAAGGCTTGGAAGATGGGTGTAGTTTCTTTTACACTGAAGAATTTATTTCAACAAGTACCTGGGAATTTCATCTCATAAAGGTAAGTACTGTCTAATTATTCCATCTCTTTGTAATTTTATAGAGTGCTAAATTAAATTTTCCTTTTATTGTGATTTTATTGTACTGTAACAGTTAATATCGCCTGAAGACAAAAATTATACTCTAAAACTTGTCACTTTGTGCAAAGCTATCCAATAGAACAACAACTGTGCTGAAGATGATAAAAACAAATACAGAGAAAAATGCAGTGGGATTATTGTCAATTGCTTCATTGATGTAGCAGTTTCAAAACTTTTGTTAGAAAGCCATGTACAAAGCTATGAAGTAACACAACATTTAGGCATGTACACTGTGCAAATCTCATTGTCTTCTGTGAACTTCTATACTGTTGTCACTGACATACTCATGAAATAAAATATAAGTAGTATACAACCATCTGGATGGTTGTATACAGTTACAACACTACATTCTACATATCATACCATCGCTAGCATCGGTGTTCCTTCTTCTTCTTTGGGGCCACTGAAAAGGTGTCTTATTTAGCTCTGTCCTGACCTCTGAATTCAAGAAACAATAAAGAAGTGCCACAAGGAAACCCTGTAAACAATTAATACAGTTAATAAAGCACTAATGATATTCTTGGCACAGTTACAGACTAGTAATAATGTTGCTCGAACAGTCCACGGGTATACTGCCGGTTCATTGTGTCCAACGGGCACAATATTTCGGCGATCAGACGTGTCGCCATCATCAAGTGCGCTGATGAACTGAGCTCCTGAGGGCGGACGGCCCATTGAACACTATGAACCGGCAGTATACCCGTGGACTGTTTGAGCAACAAATATGCTGGGAGAAACTGAAGAATCACAGTAATAATGTTATCAGACAAGGAAAAGTAAATCAAGCCATCTAAGTTTATTTTTGAAAACTGTTATTAGAGTTCATATAAGTATATGAAATGCCGACAGAAAACAAATTGAATAATATGTATTTAAATAGTTAGGATTACAGAAGACCACTCACTGGATTGAAATTTGTTATTCATTCAGAAAATCTCTGCAGATTGTGGGATGTCATTTGCACCTGAGCAAGCACAGCAATGCACATGCATGTGAATGGCCCCCCACACACCCTTGCATGCATGCATAGAAAGGCTCATGCGTGCACACACACACACACACACACACACACACACACACACACACACACACACATCATGCAAACACAGCTCACACACTCACACACACATGACCACTCCCTCTGGCTCCCGGGGCCAGACTACATGCAACTGTGTGTGATGAGAGAAGCATCCCAGTTGGTGAGGGTAAGGAGGAGGCTGGGGCAGGGAACAGGAGGGAGAGCAGGGTATAGGTGGGGGATGGAAAGTTCCCACCTGCATTATACAGAAAAGCTAGTGTTGATAGGAAGGATGCAGAGAGCACAAGCTGTCATTAAAATAAAGAATGTTGTGTTGGGCAGCATGTTCAGCAAATGGATGGTCCAGTTCTTTCATGCCCACAATTTGTCAGTGGCCACTGATGCAAACAGACAGGTTTTTGGTTGTCATGCCAACATAGAATGAAGCACAGTGGTTGCAGATTAGCCTGTCGATCACATGATTTTGTTTCACAGGTGGCTGTGGCTTTGATGGGATAGGTGATGCTTGTGACTGGACTGAAGTACGTGGTGGTGGGAGGCTGTATGGGACAGGTCTTGCATCTAGGTCTATTATAGGGATATGAGCCAAGAGGCAAGGGGTTTAGAGCAGGGGTTGTGTAGGAATCGATGAGGATATTGTGTAGACTTGGAGAGTGGCAGGATACCACTGTGGGAAGGGTGAGGAGGGTATAGGGTAGCACAATTTTCGTTTCAGGGCATGATGAGAGGTTGTTGAAACCCTGGCGGAGAATGTCAATCATTTGCTCCAGTCCTGGGTGGTACTGAGTCAGAAAAGGAGTATTCCTGTGTGGCCATATGGTGGAACTTTGGCAGCTGGTGGGTGACTGGAGAAATACGGCATGGGAGATCTGTTCCTATACAAGATTGAAATGATAATTACTGTCTGTGAAGGCCTCAGTGAGTCCCTTAGTATGTTTTGAGAGGGACTGCACATCACTATAGATGCAATGAGTGCAAGTGACTATGCTGTATGGAAGGGAATTCTTGGTATGGAGTTGGTGGTAGTTGCCATAGTGGAAGTATGCTGGTGACTGGTAGGTTTGATATGGATGGAGGAACTGATGTGGCATCTTTGAAGTGGAGGGGAACATAAAGGAAGGTGGGTTTTTGGATTCAGGACAAACAGGTGAAGTGAATGGGGGAGAAGGTGTTGAGGTTCTGGAGGAATCCCCGATCTAGATCACGAAGATGTCATCAATGAATCTGAAGTAGGTGAAGTGTTTGGGATTCTGGTTGGCTGGAAATGATTTCTCTAGATAGCCTCTGAAAAGGCTGGCATAGTATGGTACCATGAGGGATTGAAAGAACTGCAAGAGAATGGTGTAATTGCTCCCATTCAAGCTAGTGAATGGGCAAGTCCTTTTGTTTTGCTGCCTAAGCCTTCTGATCGCATTTGCATTTGTGTTGACTTCAAGCCTATAGTCAACCCACAGACAGTAGCTGACACTTACCTGTTACCTCGCCCTGAGGAACTCATGGACAGGTTTGGTGCAGGAAGTTACTTTTCTAAGATTGATTTGTGAGATGTCTGTTTGCAAACTCCACTGGATTAAGGATCACAGAAAGTGTTTGTTATAAATACATACTTAGGACTGTTCGAAATTTTTCAAAGTTTTTGTTGGTGTAATGCATCTTCCCATCTCTCTCTTGACAATAAGTGATTGAACATTTCTACACTCTATGTGTTGAAATTTCTTAGTCATGGTTCCTTTATCATGTTGGTTTGGCACTAAATAGTCTGAGAGGGTTACCACTTGCACTTCATGATCTCTTGTATTTATATTTATGCATTTTGCAGTATAAATTGTGTTTGCGAATATCTGGGCCACAGTAGTAACAGTAGTTTTTGTAATTCTTATTCTAATTGTTAGTTTGGTTTAAATCAAAGTATTTATATGGTTGAGTGATAGTTTTTTCTCATGCTTGTTCCAAGGAAAGGTGTTTAACTGCCTACATATTGCTGTTGATTTCATGCCTACATGTATCATACTATGCAATGTTTCAGGTTTATTGAAAAATAACTCAAAATTCCCATTAGCAGAGCAATAAGTGAGTTGTATTTGCACCACTGATTTGTACAGCTGTTGCTTCAAACTTTTCTTCAATGAAGTACTGAAAACTGTCAATAGTTTTGTATTTAAGTTTCAATTAAAACAGTAGTACTACTATTTTTGTGATTTCTTCCACAGGAGTAATTTGCAAGTGTCTAGCATGGTATTGAAAGTGAATCAATCAGATCTGCCTTTAACCAGTAATCTGAGAGACATAGAACACTGACAAAATTAAGTTCAATATTTAGTAAGACCTCAATCTTAAAACATTGTCTGTGACTGACTGGACGTTCTGGTGGTGTATAGAAAGAAACTTGTCACTACAATTTATTTGTCTACTGGATTTTAAATTAACATCCAAATTTCCTAAGACCATTTTAATTACATCACGTATCTCATCTTTGTTTGGAGAGATTCTGTCCACAAAAATCATATGTGCACTTGCTTGGAGTCGTCTTTTGTCTCATTGACCTCTGAGTGCTTTCTGCCACCTAGCAAGTCCATGTGGTAGCCTCATTTGTGTTGTAGTTGGCTCCTTGCACTTCTGTTACCCAACATTTCTTGTTTGTAGAATTACTTTTGTCCTTGAGAGGTACAACTTCTGGAATATAATGCTCCAGGTTTAATTTTTTACCTACTATTTATAAAATCTTGCAGGTAATTAAATTCTCTCCCACTATGTTGAGGTGAAGGTCATGAGTTGTGTGAAATCTTCTTCCAAGTTTACTTATATCCACTAATGTTCCATTATTAAATTGGCTGCAGGTATTTGGAGCCTCTTTGTTTTTTTATGTATATCTTTGCTTACACAGGACCAACTTGGTAGCAGAGGCATTGAGTCACTGACAGGCACACACAAAAGACAATGAAAACTTTTTTAGCTTTCAGAAGAAATGCATTGACAAGCTACAGTACACACACACACACACACACACACACACACACACACACACACAGAGAGAGAGAGAGAGAGAGAGAGAGAGAGAGAGAGAGAGAGATAAGGGGAGGGGGGGGGGGGGTGGAGCAGGTAGCACGAGAAGGGGTTAGTGGTGGGTAGCTAGAAGCTTGCTGGGAGGCAGGAGGTGTGTAAAATAGAAATACTGGAGGGAGTGGTGGCAGCTGCAGGAACAAGGTGAGGTATGGAGCACGATGAAGATGAAATGGAGACACGGCCTAGGAAGGAGCGACAGTAGAGAGGGTGATGAAACTGTTGGGTAGGAGGTGTCAAGACAGTAAGTTAGCAGAGGCTGAGGCCTGAAGGATTATGGCAGTGAAGTATTTGTTGTAAGGAAAACACGCATTACGGTGTTCAGAAAATCTGGTGTTGGCTGGAAGGATCCAGATGGCACAGATTGTGAAGCAACCACTGAACTCCTCATGTTGTGCTCAGTGGTGTGTTGTGCCACTGGGGGTTCAACTTTGTTCTTGACTACATTTTGGCGGAAGCCATTCATTCTGTTGGACAGCAGGTTGGTGGTCACGCCCAAATAAATTGCTGTGCAATGATTGCAGTACAGCTAGAATATGATATGCTTGTTTCACGGGTGGCCCTGCCTCTGATGGGATAGGATAGGCCTGTGACAGGGTTCAAGTAGGATGTGCTGGGTGGTGTGCTTCGGGCACATTTGCACCTTAGTCTACCATCGCAATATATATCCCTGTGGCAAGGACTCTGAATTGGGAGTGGTATAGGGATGTTGTGCAGATTGAGTGGGCGATGGGACACTACTTTAGGAGGAATGGGAAGATTTCTGGGTATGGTGTCCCTCATTTCAGGGCTTGATGAGTGTTTATCAAAGCCCTGGCAAAGAGTATGGTTCAATTTTTCCATTGCAGGATGATATTAGGTGACAGATTGGCAGGGGGGGGGGGGGGGAGGGAGGCTCCTTTGTAGTTGATTCTTAGGGTTGGTGGGGGGAATGAGGATGTGTGAGGATATGTCACAGGAAATCTGTGAGGACTATGTTTGGAGATGGGAAGGGGGGGGGGGGTTTATTGCCTGTCAGTGAAGCCCTTCATGAGATGGGGAGAGGAATAAAGACGTATGTACATCTGGATAGATGCACATATTGTATAGTTGATATATGATGGTTCTGCATCATCCCTTTTTTTTCTCTTGTCACTTCTTATATATTTATACATAGGTATAAGAACAGAGACAGTTCTACATTGCACAAGGTAGTGTGAGAAATGAAGGAGAGTAAAAAGTATGGAAGAACTAATGAGCATAAGCCAGGGAGGAACTAATGGTGATAATTATCTAGGAATATCAGTCGAACATTTATTCTGATGATTTGTAGGATAGTGGGACAAGTATAGAATAAAGAAAGGTATGTTATATTGAATTATATATAAATATGAGGTCTGCTGAAAGGGTAGAAGTTGAAAAGTAGTGGAGGACTTTAGGGGATCAAATAAGGTACTCAGAGGTAAAAGTGAATTGTGAAGTAGAATTGAATTTTGCCAGGTAATATTTAGCAACAGTATACATAAAGACGTATACTAGGGCAATGAACCATGGGGCCTACTCACAAAGGAGTGGGGGCACACCCAGCTTTTATTGAATGAAGAAAAGGGCAGATAGGCAGATCGAAGAGAGGCTGACGTATACTGTGCAGGCAGGTGCACCAAGAAGGGGATTGAACTGTAAAATAGAATATGGGGATAAGAAAGAGGTGTACATACCAATGCGGAAGGAGTTAGTGCATCCATAGGAGCATCTAGGAGTTAAAATATAGGTACTGTGCCTAAAGGAAAGGGCAGTTTCATGACAGAAGTCACACAGTTTTATAGAGAGCATTCTGGTATGTTTGAACAACAGCATTATTAGGAGTTATGAGTGTCAGAAAGATCACGTTCACTTTTTTCTCCAGAGTTTCCTCCAGACTACAAGCTACTGTAGGAAATAAAACTGTTAAGTACTAAAGCAAAGATAGTTTAGAGAAGTATAGTAAACAATGAGCCAATCAAAAGTCTATGCCACCTGGAGTTTGTGATTGGAAATAAAAAATGTCGTCCGCATGATTCCTGGATGTAAAAATACTAGCTCCAACATCGGGTGAAATGCTCAGATAGTTATTGTCAAAATGAAGAAAAACAGGACTGAAGACCACAACAAAAACAAGTACACAAGGACTAAAAGAGATATATTGTATACTGATTGAAATGTAAATTAGTGTTGTGATAAATATTAATGTCCCCCCATGAACCACGGACCTTGCCGTTGGTGGGGAGGCTTGCGTGCCTCAGCGATACAGATAGCCGTACCGTAGGTGCAACAACAACGGAGGGGTATCTGTTGAGAGGCCAGACAAACGTGTGGTTCCTGAAGACGGGCAGCAGCCTTTTCAGTAGTTGCAGGGGCAACAGTCTGGATGATTGACTGATCTGGCCTTGTAACACTAACCAAAACAGCCTTGCTGTGCTGGTACTGCGAACGGCTGAAAGCAAAAGGAAACTACGGCCGTAATTTTTCTCGAGGGCATGCAGCTTTACTGTATGGTTAAATGACGGTGGCATCCTCTTGGGTAAAATATTCTGGAGGTAAAATAGTCCCCCATTTGGATCACCGGGCGGGGACTACTCGAGAGGATGTCGTTATCAGGAGAAAGAAAACTGGCATTCTACGGATCGGAGCGCGGAATGTCAGATCTCTTAATTGGGCAGGTAGGTTAGAAAATTTAAAAAGGGAAATGGATAGGTTAAAGTTAGATATAGTGGGAATTAGTGAAGTTCGGTGGCAGGAGGAACAAGACTTCTGGTCAGGTGACTACAGGGTTATAAACACAAGATCAAATAGGGGTAATGCAGGAGTAGGTTTAATAATGAATAGGAAAATAGGAATGCGGGTAAGCTACTACAAACAGCATAGTGAACACATTATTGTGGCCAAGATAGATACGAAGCCCACGCCTACCACAGCAGTACAAGTTTATATGCCAACTAGCTCTGCAGATGACGAAGAAATTGAAGACATGTATGATGAAATAAAAGAAATTATTCAGATAGTGAAGGGAGATGAAAATTTAATAATCATGGGTGACTGGAATTTGTCAGTAGGAAAAGGGAGAGAAGGAAACGTAGTAGGTGAATATGGATTGGGGGTAAGAAATGAAAGAGGAAGCTGCCTGGTAGAATTTTGCACAGAGCACAACCTAATCATAGCTAACACTTGGTTCAAGAATCATAAAAGAAGATTGTATACATGGAAGAAGCCTGGAGATACTGACAGGTTTCAAATAGATTATATAATGGTAAGACAGAGATTTAGGAACCAGGTTTTAAATTGTAAGACATTTCCAGGGGCAGATGTCGACTTTGACTACAATCTATTGGTTATGAACTGTAGATTAAAACTGGAGAAACTGCAAAAAGGTGGGAATTTAAGGAGATGGGACCTGGATAAACTGACTAAACCAGAGGTTGTACAGAGTTTCAGGGAGAGCATAAGGGAACAATTGACAAGAATGGGGGAAAGAAATACAGTAGAAGAAGAATGGGTAGCTTTGAGGGATGAAGTGGTGAAGGCAGCAGAGGATCAAGTAGGTAAAAAGACGAGGGCTAGTAGAGATCCTTGGGTAACAGAAGAAATATTAAATTTAATTGATGAAAGGAGAAAATATAAAAATGCAGTAAATGAAGCAGGCAAAAAGGAATACAAACGTCTCAAAAATGAGATCGACAGGAAGTGCAAAATGGCTAAGCAGGGATGGCTAGAGGACAAATGTAAGGATGTAGAGACTTATCTCACAAGGGGTAAGATAGATACTGCCTACAGGAAAATTAAAGAGACCTTTGGAGAAAAGAGAACCACTTGTATGAATATCAAGAGCTCAGGTGGAAACCCAGTTCTAAGCAAAGAAGGGAAAGGTGGAAGGAGTATATGGAAGGTCTACACAAGGGCAATGTTCTTGACGACAATATTATGGAAATGGAAGAGGATGTAGATGAAAATGAAATGGGAGATATGATACTGCGTGAAGAGTTTGACAGAGCACTGAAAGACCTGAGTCGCAACAAAGCTCCGGGAATAGACAACATTCCATTAGAACTACTGACAGCCTTGGGAGAGCCAGTCCTGACAAAACTCTACCATCTGGTGAGCAAGATGTATGAGACAGGCAAAATACGCTCAGACTTCAAGAAGAATATAATAATTCCAATCCCAAAGAAAGCAGGTGTTGACAGATGTGAAAATTACCGAACTATCAGTTTAATAAAACACGGCTGCAAAATACTAACACGAATTCTTTACAGATGAATGGAAAAACTAGTAGAAGCCGACCTCGGGGAAGATCAGTTTGGATTCCGTAGAAATATTGGAACACATGAGGCAATACTGACCCCACGACTTATCTTAGAAGC
The DNA here is from genome assembly GCF_023864345.2 of Schistocerca serialis cubense. Classification (NCBI taxonomy): domain Eukaryota; kingdom Metazoa; phylum Arthropoda; class Insecta; order Orthoptera; family Acrididae; genus Schistocerca; species Schistocerca serialis. The sequence continues at coordinate 1,045,235,071 of NC_064638.1, read as the reverse complement.
TAGATTAAGGAAAGGCAAACCTACGTTCCTAGCATTTGTAGACTTTGAGAAAGCTTTTGACAAAGTTGACTGGAATACTCTCTTTCTAATTCTGAAGGTGGCAGGGGTAAAATACAGGGAGCGAAAGGCTATTTACAATTTGTACAGAAACCAGATGGCAGTTATAAGAGTTGAGGGGCATGAAAGGGAAGCAGTGGTTGGGAAGGGAGTGAGACAGGGTTGCAGCCTCTCTCCGATGTTGTTCAGTCTGTATATTGAGCAAGCAGTAAAGGAAACAAAAGAAAAATTTGGAGTAGGTATTAAAATCCATGGAGAAGAAATAAAAACTTTGAGGTTCACCGATGACATTGTAATTCTGTCAGAGACAGCAAAGGACTTGGAAGAGCAGTTGAAAGGAATGGATAGTGTCTTGAAAGGGGGGTATAAGATGAACATCAACAAAAGCAAAATGAGGATAATGGAATGTAGTCGAATTAAGTCGGGTGATGCTGAGGGAATTAGATTGGGAAATGAGACACTTAAAGTAGTAAAGGACTTCTGCTACTTGGGGAGCAAAATAACTGATGATGGTCGAAGTATAGAGAATATAAAGTGTAGATTGGCAATGGCAAGGAAAGCATTTCTGAAGAAGAGAAATTTGTTAACATCGAGTATAGATTTAAGTGTCAGGAAGTCGTTTCTGAAAGTATTTGTATGGAGTGTAGCCATGTATGGAAGTGAAACATGGACGATAAACAGTTTGGACAAGAAGAGAATAGAAGCTTTCGAAATGTGGTGCTACAGAAGAATGCTGAAGATTAGATGGGTAGATCACATAACTAATGAGGAAGTATTGAATAGGATTGGGGAGAAGAGAAGTTTGTGGCATATCTTGACTAGAAGAAGGGATCGGTTGGTAGGACATGTTCTGAGGCATCAAGGGATCACCAGTTTAGTATTGGACAGCAGCGTGGAGGGTAAAAATCGTAGAGGGAGACCAAGAGATGAATACACTAAGCAGATTCAGAAGGATGTAGGTTGCAGTAGGTACTGGGAGATGAAGAAGCTTGCACAGGATAGAGTAGCGTGGAGAGCTGCATCAGACCAGTCTCAGGACTGAAGACCACAACAACAACAACAAATATTAATGTATGTGATGAATATGTGTAAAATATCACGTGTTCGAGCTAAGGGGAGGGATATGTAGTGCTTTGAAAATTTCGGGTAATTTCTACAAACACTTGGCTCTCCACCATCTCAAACACCTGATATTTTAATGATGAGGAAGAGAGAGCCTTTTTACATATCTGTGTGTGGAGGAGGGACAGCTGTCACGAGAAGCCAGGAGCTGTCCCGACAAGTGGTTACCAGCAGTGCCTTGGAATTTATTTCAAAAAGTCGAAGAGTGCTTGTATAATGTTATGTGGTTTTTGGTGTCATGAAGAAGCGTGTATTGCATAGAGACTCTTACTTCATGTGTTGGCTCTGCATGAGGCAGCATGTATGTACGAGGTGCATTCAAGTTCTAAGGCCTCCAATTTTTTTTCTAATTAACTACTCACCCAAAATCGATGAAACTGGCGTTACTTCTCGACGTAATCACCCTGCAGATGTACACATTCTTCACAATGCTGACACCATGATTCCATGGCAGCGGCAAAGGCTTCTTTAGGAGTCTGTTTTGACCACTGGAAAATCACTGAGGCAATAGCAGCACGGCTGGTGAATGTGCGGCCACGGAGAGTGTCTTTCATTGTTGGAAAAAGCCAAAAGTCACTAGGAGCCAGGTCAGGTGAGTAGGGAGCATGAGGAATCACTTCAAAGTTGTTATCACGAAGAAACTGTTGCGTAACGTTAGCTCGATGTGCGGGTGCGTTGTCTTGGTGAAACAGCACACGCGCAGCCCTTCCCGGATGTTTTTGTTGCAGTGCAGGAAGGAATTTGTTCTTCAAAACATTTTCGTAGGATGCACCTGTTACCGTAGTGCCCCTTGGCATGCAATGGGTAAGGATTACACCCTCGCTGTCCCAGACATGGACACCATCATTTTTTCAGCACTGGCGGTTACCCGAAATTTTTTTGGTGGCAGTGAATCTGTGTGCTTCCATTGAGCTGACTAGCGCTTTGTTTCTGGACTGAAAAATGGCATCCACGTCTCATCCATTGTCACAACCGACGAAACGAAAGTCCCATTCATGCTGTCGTTACGCGTCAACATTGCTCGGCAACATGCCACACGGGCAGCCATGTGGTCATCCGTCAGCATTCGTGGCACCCACCTGGATGACACTTTTTGCATTTTCAGGTCATCATGCAGGATTGTGTGCACAGAACCTACAGAAATGCCAACTCTGGAGGTGATCTGTTCAACAGTCATTCGGCAATCCCCCAAAACAATTCTCTCCACTTTCTCGATCATGTCTTCAGACTGGAGAAATACGGCATGGGAGATCTGTTCCTATACAAGATTGAAATGATAATTACTGTCTGTGAAGGCCTCAGTGAGTCCCTTAGTATGTTTTGAGAGGGACTGCACATCACTATAGATGCAATGAGTGCAAGTGACTATGCTGTATGGAAGGGAATTCTTGGTATGGAGTTGGTGGTAGTTGCCATAGTGGAAGTATGCTGGTGACTGGTAGGTTTGATATGGATGGAGGAACTGATGTGGCATCTTTGAAGTGGAGGGGAACATAAAGGAAGGTGGGTTTTTGGATTCAGGACAAACAGGTGAAGTGAATGGGGGAGAAGGTGTTGAGGTTCTGGAGGAATCCCCGATCTAGATCACGAAGATGTCATCAATGAATCTGAAGTAGGTGAAGTGTTTGGGGTTCTGGTTGGCTGGAAATGATTTGCGTAACGTTAGCTCGATGTGCGGGTGCGTTGTCTTGGTGAAACAGCACACGCGCAGCCCTTCCCAGATGTTTTTGTTGCAGTGCAGGAAGGAATTTGTTCTTCAAAACATTTTCGTAGGATGCACCTGTTACCGTAGTGCCCCTTGGCATGCAATGGGTAAGGATTATGCCCTCGCTGTCCCAGACATGGACACCATCATTTTTTCAGCACTGGCGGTTACCCGAAATTTTTTTGGTGGCAGTGAATCTGTGTGCTTCCATTGAGCTGACTAGCGCTTTGTTCCTGGACTGAAAAATGGCATCCACGTCTCATCCATTGTCACAACCGACGAAAAGAAAGTCCCATTCATGCTGTCGTTACGCGTCAACATTGCTCGGCAACATGCCACACGGGCAGCCATGTGGTCATCCGTCAGCATTCGTGGCACCCACCTGGATGACACTTTTTGCATTTTCAGGTCGTCATGCAGGATTGTGTGCACAGAACCTACAGAAATGCCAACTCTGGAGGTGATCTGTTCAACAGTCATTCGGCGATCCCCCAAAACAATTCTCTCCACTTTCTCGATCATATCTTCAGACCGGCTTGTGTGAGCCCGAGGTTGTTTCGGTTTGTTGTCACACGATGTTCTGCCTTCATTAAACTTTCGCACCCACGAACGCACTTTCGACACATCCATAACTCCATCACCACATGTCTCCTTCAACTGTCGATAAATTTCAATTGGTTTCACACCACGCAAATTCAGAAAATGAATGATTGCATGCTGTTCAAGTAAGGAAAATGTCACCATTTTAAGTATTTAAAACAGTTCTCATTCTCGCCGCTGGCAGGAAAATTCCATCTGCTGTACAGTGCTGCCATCTCTGGGACGTATTGAGAATGAACGCGGCCTCATTTTAAAACAATGTGCATGTTTCTATCTCTTTCCAGTCCGGAGGAAAAAAATCGGAGGCCTCAGAACTTGAATGCACCTCGTAATTGCATGGGTGTTTTGTCAATTCTGATATTTATCTTGGAACCAGTTGGCTTGCTGGAGCTTGTATAGAATAATTGTTACTTTGTGGATGAGAGTTGAAAAAATATTGTTGTTGAACTGAAAAGATTCTATGAGTACACAGTTTATTTCAAGAATAGAGAGTTGGTTAATATTATTCCCTTTAATGTGAAACAGTCTTCGGAGAAGAATTAAACAGTGAGAGTGGCATAGATGATGACCCAAAGAAGAGGATCAGCTGCACATGCATTGTATGAGTCAACTGGAACAGACATAAGAGTCATGCAACCCAACACAGCACTGTCTCTTGTCATCGAAGAAAGCGTTAGAAGCTTTCAGTATGTCATGTGAGAAAAGTGCGAGTTGGGTTTCACATGATTGATGTTTTCAAAAACCATGCTGGTTGGCATTGAGGAGGTCATCAACTTTCTGTACCTAGTGTTATGTGAGCTTCACTGCTTTTCATGAGTGCTTCAAACTCTGGCACTTTGTTGCAAATGCTTCGGCAGTTTACTATTAGGGTTTTAATACTCTCACCTATGGGAGGCATTTCTTTTGATCTTACACTTATACTTCTGGGTTTCCTACAGATATTGTTATCTGGATTGGTTGGAGGGTCATCTAATCAAAAAAACATTTGTGCGCACACCATACAAAGTCAGCTACCTGAGTACCAGCCTCTGATGTGTAGCACATACCTGACCTTTTTAGGGGGCTCTACAGTACTCAACCCTATGGAACAAGTCCAGGAAGCCACAGCTGGAACAGCCTCTTCAATATGCTGAATGAGGCCCACAGGCATACACACTGAGTGCACCTGGTGTCCTTTCCTGTCCCTTGCTGCCATGTCCTTAAGGTGTACCATCATTCATCATACATTTGAACTGCAGATGGTTAATAGGCCCCAATACTTTTGCATTTGCCTCCTCCTGACACCAGAAAAAATAGGTTTCCCCACAAAAGGTGAAGTGAGCCCCACTTGTTAAGCTTCAGTTTCTGTGAAAGACAGAACCTCAGACTTGTTGGTTAGGGGACTGATACAACACTCTGAGTCGTCCCTGATCACCGTCCACCCTGTACGGGATGCCTAGATCTACCATTGATGTGCCACTCACAGTCATATGGACGTGTAATGACAGATCCTGTACTTTCTGCAGAGGAGACGGGATCCATAGGCTAGGACAGTACTTGAAGTACCTCTGGTACAGGCATTGCCGGTACACAACTCTTTGGAGCTCTTCCAACACACTGATTCGAAGCACCTGTCAATCATTTGACAGCAATCATGATGATTTCCAGATGCTTACAAATGTCAACCAACTCATCCTCTGTTTGAGAACAGCCTTCACGGTGGTGCTGCATTTTGGCTGGTGTAATGTATTACAAGGCAATGAACAAAGGATGCCCAAGATTCGTGATCTTCTACAGAAGCCCAAAATTTAGCATGGACTTCAATGTGAGATGCTTATAACAGTTTCCACAACGAAATTTTACTCAAAACCTGGCAGAAAATCCAAAGACATTATGGTTGTATGTGAAGATGTTAGTGGCAAGAAACAATTAATACCTTCTCTGAACGATAGCAATGGAGATACTATCAAAAAAAGTTCTGCCAAAGCAGAGTTACTAAACACAGCCTTCTGAAATGCCTTCACAAAAGAAGACGAAGTAAATGTTCCAGAATTCAAATCAAGAACAGCTGCCAACATGAGTAACACAGAAGTAAATATCCTTGGAGTAGTGAAGCAACTTAAATCACTTAATGAAAGCAAGTCTTCTGGTCTAGACTGTACACCAATTAAGTTCCTTTCAGAATATGCTGATGCATTAGCTCCATACTCAACAATCATATACAACTGTTCGCTTGACAAAAGATACGTACCCAAAGATTGGAAAGTTGGACAGGTCACACCAATATTCAAGAAAGGTAGTAGGAGTAATCCACTTAATTACAGGCCCATATCATTAACATTGATATGCAGCAGGATTCTGGAACATATACTGTGTTCGAACATTAAGAATTACCTTGAAGAAAATGGTCTATTGACACGCAGTCAACATGGGGTTAGAAAACATCATTCTTGTGAAACACAACTAGCTCTTTATTAGCATGAAGTGTTGAGTGCTACTGACAAGGGATTTCAGATTGATTATGTATTTCTGGACTTCTGGAAGGCTTTTGGCACTGTATCACACAAGCAGCTTGTAGTGAAATTGTGTACATATGCAATATCGTCTCAATTATGTGACTGGATTTGTGACTTCCTGTCACAGAGGTCACAGTTCATAGTAATTGACGGAAAGTTATTGAGTAAAACAGAAGTGATTTCTGGCATTCCCCAAAGTAGTGTTATAGGCCCTTTGCTGTTCCTTATCTACATAAACGATTTGGGAGACAATCTGAGCAGCCCTCTTAGGTTGTTCGCAGATGATGCTGTTGTTTATTGACTAATAAAGTCATCAGAAGATCAAAACAAATTGCAAAATGATTTAGAAAAGATATCTGAATGGTGTTAAAATTGGCAGTTGACCCTAAATAACAAAAAGTATGAGGTCATCCGCATGAGTGCTAAAAGGAATTCATTACACTTCAGCTACATGATAACTCAGTCAAATCTAAAGGCCTTAAATTCAACTAAATACCTAGGAATTACAATTACAAACAACTTAAATTGGAAGAAAACTACAGAAAATGTTGTGGGGAAGGCTAACCAAATACTGTGTTTTATTAGCAGATCTGCTAAGGAGACTGCCTACACTATGCTTGTTTGTCCTCTTTTAGAATACTGCTGTGCAGTGTGGGATTCTTACCGGATAGGACTGACAGAGTACATTGAAAAAGTTCAAAGAAGGGCAGCACATTTTGTATTATCGTGCAATATGGGAGAGATACAGGATTTGGGCTGGACATCATTAAAAGAAAGGCATTTTCCATTGGGACGTAATCTTCTCACAAAATTCCAATCACCAACTTTCTCCTCCAAATGCAAAAATATTTTGTTGATGCTCACCTCCATAGTGAGTAATGATCATCACGATAAAATAAGGGAAATCAGAGCTCGTACAGAAAGATATAGGTGTTCGTTCTTCCCACGCGTTATGAGACTGGAATAATAGAGAATTGTGAAGGTGGTTCAATGAACCCTCTGCCAGGCACTTAAACATGATTTGCAGTGTATCCATGTAGATGTAGATGTAGAATTAAACCTGCTGATTATCTTTTAATCTGTAGAGCTAAAAAGTTTTGGTGTGCAAGGAATGAAAGCTATCAGAATGCTTGTACTGTTGTTGATTAGTGGATTTAATACGAAGAGAAGTTTGGATGGAGCCACCAGAAAAGTGATGGTCAGTGACCAGGAACAAGGTACATTTGGTTGAGGAGGACCAGTTGTAGCAGGGGGGAGAGAAAGTGCTGAGGGTGTGCAGGAATGACAATTGGATGTCTTGGCCCTGAGTCCAAATCATGAACATACCATCAATGAATCTTAACCAAACAGGGGGTTTGAGGTTTTGGGAGAGCACAAAATTTTCCTCCCAATTGCCCATTAACATCTTAAAATAGGAGAGTGCCATGTGGATGCCCATGACTGGGCTGTGGATATTTTTGTATATATTCCCTCAAAGGAGAAGCAGTTGTGTTTGTGTATATAATTGGTATGGTGTATGAGAAATGAGGCAGTGTGTTTGGAGTCAGAAGGACTTTGATGGAAGTAGTGTTCACCAGCAGCAAGGCCATAGACAAGAAGGGTATTGGTGTATGAGGAGATGGCATCAACAGTGACAACTAGGGATCCAGGTGATAATGTGGTAAGGATGGTCGAAGATCAGTGATGGAAGTATTTAGTATCTTTGATGTGAAAGGGTAAGCTTTTGGCAATTGGTTGGACATGTTGGTCAACCAGAGCAGAATTATTGCAGTGGGAGCACAATGACCAGCTACAATGGAATGTACAGCATTGTAAGGTTTGTGAATTTTGGAAAGCATGTAGACAATTGGTGTGTGAGGGTCACTGGGGTAAGGCAGGAGATGGATTCAGGGAAGAGATTCTGGGATGGGTTTAGGCATTTCAATAGGGATTGGAGGTTATGTTCTGAGGAGGAATTGCTATGTGCAGGTGTTCGTGGAGGAGTCAGACTGTTGGTGGCAGCCTTCTGTTGTCATAATGGTGGTAGAGCCTTTGTCTGCTGCTAGGATGATTAAATCACAGTTTGTTTTGAGGTTAGGAAAGGCTGTTCTTCCTTCTGTTGTGGGGTTTGTTTTCTTGAGAATGGACAAGGAAATAGATGGTGATCAAGTTGGAATTAAGGAATTCTTTGAAGGTAACTGAGATTTGTTAGATGGAAGGGTCATGGCTGGATCTTAGTGTGAACTGGGAGAGGCAACGTTCACTGTTGGTATTAGGTTAACCTTGTTTAAATGGATTGGTAGCAAAGAAAAAATTCCACTGAATGGATCAAGAGAAGGAGAGTAAATCTTGGATGAGTTTCACATCTCACGAGCTCTGGTACCCATGTGGCACATGCCTGACTCATGCACCTGCTACCCCTCCTTGCACGTTCCTTTCTTACATACCTGCTACCTCTCTCTGAGCCACTGGCTACCTGTCCCCAACACCTCCTCCTGCTTCCAGCCTCTTTCTCTCTCCACTCATCCCACCTGACACAACTCCCAGCTGCCAGACTGCAACCCCAGCATTGTTTGAACATCCAGCACAGTGCAGCTGTACATTCTACCAGAACTTTCTCACATATTAGTAGACTTAATTAGATACTTTAAAATTAATTTTGGGAATAGTAAGTACTAAATTACTCATGAAGCTGACTTGTAGCCTTATTGATACATAAGGAACAGATGGTTGGTTGGTGGTTGGTTAGTGTTTAACGTCCCGTCGACAACGAGGTCATTAGAGACGGAGCGCAAGCTCGGGTTAGGGAAGGATTGGGAAGGAAATCGGCCGTGCCCTTTCAAAGGAACCATCTCGGCATTCGCCTGAAACGATTTAGGGAAATCACGGAAAACCTAAATCAGGATGGCCGGAGACGGGATTGAACAGTCGTCCTCCCAAATGCGAGTCCAGTGTGCTAACCACTGCGCCACCTCGCTCGGTAAGGAACAGAAGTACAAGCAAACATTAATACAACATATTATACACAATAAGTGCAATAGTAAAAATAATTTTCATCAAAATAACTGTTTTATAATTTATAGTTATTTGTATGTAAATCAGGTAACCTAAAGACATGTTTAACCAACATACCTGGAAAGAATTAAATAGACTGCTGGCAATGAGGACCACCATTTCTGCTCGGATCCCAATTTTTGAATTTTCAAATGCCAGAAATACTACATAGTGCACTCCAAACAATGGTATAAGTGTTAGTGTTGATTTTGCCAGGCGTCTAGTAATTGGGAAGATGCACAAGAACTTCACATCATTCTTATAATGAGAAATATAATTATTATTTCCAGCAATGAAAATGATAATTAAATCAAAGAAAAGAAAATAATTTACCTGTAGATTTGTGTCTGCTCACATACTGATGATTGCAGTTTTGTTAAGATAACTCTGACAAGCCTAATGAATAATATGAAACATATCTGTAAACAAAGAAAATGGTTTACTGTTAGCAGATCTTACAGATTTTTAACATTAAATATGCGTGTAAGTCTAGCTCTACAAGCTTGATTATCTTACATTCATTTTATGTTAGTTGTTGAGAAGATCATCGCTTAGGATATCACAAATTTTATCTACCATTTCATCAGAAAAAACATCAAGTGAAACTCCAGAGCATGGCGAATCTGTATCACTCGCACAACTATTTTTAAATTTGTTTTTGCAGTGATAAATGGTCAAGAGTTATGGTGGAAAGTCCCCAAAAATTTCCTTTATCTGGAAAACAGTTCACTCAATAATCATATATTTTAACTAATTTTTATGCACTTATACAAAAAGTTTGACACCATTCAGTTAAGGGACATATTACATGATCAACAAAAGAGTGAACAGTCAACTAAACTACAGCTGAGAAGGTCTACAATTCATAGTGCATAAACACCCCACCAGGCATGCAAAGTACTAAATACCGTGAAGTGGTATACCCTAAACTCAATATTCTTATTTAATTTACTTATTTTTCATCCTTTGGCCACTTATTCTAGTGATATTGGATACATTAGGATATAAGTACATGTGTTAAAAAGTGTTTGGTATTTACATAAAAAAAATAAAAGTACACTGTTTTTTAGGCTTTTATGACAAAACTGTGTAGAATTAAAGTGTACATCATGTAAAATAAAAACAGTTATAATGAGTTTTCTGTATTTCACACACACACAAAACAGTTTCAGACACAGTTAAAAGAATATATAGTTGGCAGCACAACATCTTTACATGTTTTTATATGGCATTTGTAGAAAAATCTCTTATTTAAAACATTCAATGTGTGGCTTCAGCTGCCAGAGACTGTGGTCATACGTGTGTGTGAGTTATGCGTGTGCACGCGTGCTTGCGTAGCAACTTTACTTTTCATAATATTGTTCATTCGATCCTGGATTTTCAATTGTTTGATTATTTAAGGGATTTGTACACTTTATTCAAAGAACTCCCATACATTGTAGCAACAGCCTGAGACCAGTTGGCTTATTAGTTTTTATTTGAAGTAGATAGTGTTTTTAAGTTATTAATGCTGCATGGAAGTTTGTTATAAAGTGTTCATTTCAAGATCTTTGTCACTTAACTTGTGACTATCTGTATACATGGGGTAGTTACCTTCACAAATACTTATATTTTTATTCATCAAAGCTGTATAGTTTATTTTTAGGATTTAGCTGTTTCAAATATCTACAGTGCAGGCACTGTTAGTATTTGGAATTCTGTGAATTGGTTTCTGCAGGACAGCTTTGGTGATAGGTTTCTAATGCACATAATTGCCTTATACAACAGTATGAGTAACCTACTTATATGTATGTTACCTGCTCTCCCACACAAGGGTATATAGTAAGAAGAGAGTGGATAAATAAGACTATAAAGTATCATGGTCAACAGTTTGTGACATTTTTCACAGGAGAAATATATTTGTATTATTTTTTGAACAGATTTATATCTATATGAATCTGTTATGACATGAAACTGTCCACTGTCAATCCTAAAATCTTGCTATAAGGAGCTTCTGAAATACTTGAGACACAAAGCTGGTTATGAGGATTACCTACTTTAACTTCGTTTTGTGTTCACATAAAAGTTGCTTAACTTTCAGTTAAGAAAACATTGCACCCTCAAAATTTTTCAGTGGCCTATCCATCTACTACTAGAGATATGTCATCAGTATACATGACCACTGTTTCATTTACAGCACCAGTCATGTGATTTACATATAGAATAAATAGTAATGGTGCCGATGCTAAATCAATAGAACACATTATTTTACCACTTTGAATACTGAAAGCACAGTATCCAATTAGATGCCATTTTTATATTTTATTTTCAATAAATAAATCAATAACATTTATTGCTCTACCTCTTAGCCATACTGATTTAATTTTTCTAACGGATGTCTGCGACATACACAGTCAAAGGTCCTTGACATGTCAAGGAGTATACTACATACTTGTTTCTGTTTTTCCAGTCCCCTGACTACATATGCTGTGAAGTCTGCAGCTGCTGTCTTTATGGCTCAACCTTTTCTGAACCTGTGCTGTGTATTATTTATTACACCAGGTGTTTCAAGTGAATATTGGTGTTTAAGGCTTAGTAGCATTTATCACATTCAACATATGATTGTAAGTGATACAGCAAATGGAAGATCAACTAAAACAGTTTTTCTTCCAAGTGTCCAATGTGAACACTATTTTTCACACCTATGACCAAGTGTTAAATGAGTAAGACAGTTTTTCATGCATTGCCCCACGAAATCAGTTCGAGAAACTAGTGATGAATTAGCAGTTCCAGTGACATCTGTGTGGGTACTTCTAATGAGATGTTTTCAACTATTTCCTTACTGTTTGCAGTTCTTACAAGATTTAAAACCTATGTACCATGGTTTATGTGCCAACTTTGCAAACAAAATGTTGCTGCATGAGAAGGAAGATTTTCTCGACCATGTCATCTTTGGTGATGAATCGACAGTCACTTAAGTGGAAATGGGGACACACATAATCTGCACATCCACACAAGGTGGTACAGTTACAATAGGACTTCCACAAATTATTTGATTTTTAGGCCATATACCAGTGCAGAGTTTATGGGCCTTTCTTTTTTTCATGGCTAAACTGTAACTGGTGTTTTTTCTCTTGATGTGCTGTAGCTATGGGGTTTCCCTCAATTGGAAGAACCACAGAACTTTAGTTGGTAGCAAAATCATGTGCCATCTCACTGGCATAACTCAGTAAGCAATTCGATAAATGACATTATACACAATGTCTGGATTGGCTGCAAGAGGTTGGATGACAGAGCTTGTGCCAATGGCCTCCACATTCATCTCATCTGATGCCATACAATTTTACCCTTTGGGGGTTCATAAAGGATCCTGTGTACATGCTTCTGCTACCAGCTGATCTACCGAACTTAAGAAACACAATTAAAGCAATTGTTGCAACAATTACTCCAGACAAACTGATCAAGGTCTGGCAAGAACTCACCTATTGGCTCAATGTGTGCCATGGGATGAATGTTGTTCATGTTGAGCACAGGTAAGAGAAGCAGTTTGAGTTGCTCTTTCATTTGCTGTAATATTTGAAATTATGAGTTTAATGTAAAAATCCTGCGAAGCACCAGGTATTTTATTTCTGGATGAAATTTACAAGCCTATCCTTTATGGCTATTTCTACAGTTTAGTGTTGCTGCACTTCACTGTCCACTACTCCCATCATAGTATCCGTCCCCCTCCCTGCCCCAGCTTCCTCCCTACCCCCACCCAGGCGCCACTCCCATCATGCACTGGTGCTGCTACTTGCAGTGTGGTTTCAGCTCTCTGAGACTGCAGACGTGTGTGCAAGTTGCATTTGCGTGAGTGTGTGTGTGCGTTTGTGTATGTGTGTCTACTGCTGACAAAAGGCCTTTATGGCAGAAAGCTACAATTGTGTGAATTTTTTTGTTGTGCCTATTGCGACTCAGCATCTCCACTTGGTATTTATTTGTCTGATAATCTTTATACACTCCCATTAACTCCTCCCTACCCCGACTAATTTTTGGAGTGATGCGATTTCTACCAGGCTTTTTTTGTACTTTTCTGCATATCTTTTGACACTAGTAACAACAATTTAAGAAAAGACAGATTGCTACTTACCGTAAAGAAGACACATCAAGTTACAAACAGGCACAATGAAAAGACACCCACATAAAGTTTTCGACCACAGCTGTCATCACTAAGAGACACACACACCTTTCACCCACACACTAGCAAGCACACTTCATGCACCCATGACCGGTCCGAGATGCTGGAGATGGCGGTCATATTCCTACCAGGAGTTTACTTTGTTTGATTTTTGACACTAATATTTATATAGTAATTCATAGCTTCACAGAAAGATACCCAACTCTTATTTATTTTTTCATTATAAATCCCTTCCCAGTTTTCTGTTTTCAGTAAAATGTCCAAGATGTTTAGGTTTCCTGGTTCAGTTTGTCTTAGTTCTACAACTGTGTATTTGTTGTCCATGACATTATCCTTAGAAATAGGAATAGAGAATTGGTCTGCATTCCTATTATGCAGATGGTATACCACCCAGCTGCAGTCAAAATATTCATTCAAATTTAAGTGCACCACATCCCATGGGTTTACAGAGCCAATAATAAGTCATTGCTCCTTACTCCCATTAGTCATTGTGCATAAAATTATTAAAAATTTATGTTTACCAAGCATCATTTTCTTTTTACAGAAATTTACCATACTTATCAATTCACCCTCAACATGCTTCCCCTATAATTTCATTTTTAAAACTGTCTGAAACTGTTGATTAAAATGTAAAGCTGTCAAACCAAAAATACAGCATATGTGTAAACAAAAAAAAATGCATTTACATATGTCTGCTTGTGTCTGTATATGTGCGGATGGATATGTGTGTGTGTGCGCGAGTGTATACCTGTCCTTTTTTCCCCCTAAGGTAGGTCTTTCTGCTCCCGGGATTGGAATGACTCCTTACCCTCTCCCTTAAAACCTACATCCTTTCATCTTTCCCTCTCCTTCCCTCTTTCCTGATGAAGCAACCGTTGGTTGCGAAAGCTTGAATTTTGTGTGTATGTTTGTGTGTCTATCAACGTGCCAGCACTTTTGTTTGGTAAGTTACATCATCTGAAAAAATGTGCAGTTGTTAAATATGGTTCAATTATAGTTAGCAGTTGGTGCTAGGATGTTTGTTGAATGTCACAAGACGTTGTTGTGAAATGTTCAGTCATCCCAGGACTTGCAGGAGGACTGGTTGAGCACTACATGAAGAAGAACACATATTGATACTATTGGAAACAAGTTAATGAGGTAGCTCAAAGGTGGGGAGAAGTGGTGGAAGGTTTTATGGATCATATTAGGAAAATAAATTCTAATACATATTAGGAATTGACAGATCAATAGGGACCTTCTGCAGCAGGCTGAGCAAAAGGATGCTAGATGCATTTTTGGGGGGGTTTGCCTGTTGAGATGTTGCATAAAATGTGTACGGAGTTTCCACAAACTTTAAACGAGTCTGTAGAAACTGCAACAGTTTTCACCTAGATTGACATAGTGACCAAACTCAGGGTGAAAAGAGTAGTTTTTAATGCTCAGATAGCATTTTATAGATGCGGTTAGCCTGGCCGTATTCAGTGGAATTGTGGGAAGCTTCAGTGTTAGAAGTGTAAATGAGAGGGACACTCTGAAGAGAAAAACCAGTGGAGGTTTCCACAAACACAAGGGAGGTAGCTGCAGTGTAGACCCACAGCACAGTGTTACATAACAGAAAGAACAATGCAGCCACTGTGCTGTGTTCTCAGTTAATGTAAGCTTGAGACACCCCTTTGTGGAATCAGTGGCAGAGTATTGTTTAACTGGGTATGTAGAAGGAAGTCTGTGCAAACGGATGATTGCAGGTACCCATAGCAAGTCCACATACTTGATATTTAAAAAAAAATTTAACCATCTCATTGTAGGCTAAGTGGTGCAGGTTGGCATTGTATTCACTTACTCGGTCCCACATTGTTGAATTTCCAAGTGGGAGGGTGATAGACTTCTGGCCTTGTGTGGAAGTACTCCCTAGGCTTGACCTTAGCTACAATGTCATAATGTGGCTACATTTTCTGATTAAATATCATACAAAGTCAACCTTGAACACTGCACAGTCAGAATGGATGCAACATCATTCCATTCCAGTTTTACTATTAAAAAAAACCAAACAGTCACAAGGCACACCTAAGCTATGTACATGGTCCCTTAGAATCAACTCACTGGATATAACACTGGAAGCTACAGGAAAGCTTATCTGGGTGGATAGAGCAGTAGATCTGACTTTTTATACTTTATATGTGGTTGAGACCTTGACAGGGAGCGAAGAACTGGACACAGCACAGTGTTTTATATGCCACAGTTTATCATATGCACAAGAGGTTGATGGAAGCTGCCTAGTGCCCATCAGCATGATTAATTATGTTTTCACTAGAAGCAGAGATTTCACTAG
This sequence comes from Schistocerca serialis cubense, assembly GCF_023864345.2. NCBI lineage: Eukaryota > Metazoa > Arthropoda > Insecta > Orthoptera > Acrididae > Schistocerca > Schistocerca serialis. The sequence continues at coordinate 1,045,219,592 of NC_064638.1, read as the reverse complement.
GTGCACTGACAGCTAACTTGGAGTACTGGAGGAAGAAGAATTAGTTACGGATTTCAGGCAAGAATATTCAAAGCTGACACAGTCTATTAATTCAGCTGCACAATGGCATTGTTGCATCTGGTAGATTTGTGTACCAGTGAACACTAATGGAGATGAAATCCAACACAGGAAAAAATACAAATATATGTATGATGTTTCACAGAAGTAAAGAAGACGAAGTAAGCAGGCAAATTATGCAGAAAATTCACATACACATACACACACACACACACACACACACACACACACACACACACAACTGTTATCAGTAGTGATAGTAATCTGCAAAGTGCAATTACAATTGCAATGACAAAAATGGACATCGATTAAGTGATACAGCATGCAGTTATGACACAAGAAACAGTGAGAATTGCACTAAAGTTGCAACTGAATGTGTTTTATTCTGTTATAAAGCAGAATATTAATATTTACCAGTGAAAACTATAATTTTCAAGAACAACTTAACCAGAGTACATGAATCAACAACATGTCGCCATGCATATAAACAATTGGTAATGACTTTATTCATTGAAAATATCACATGTTGTGGCTGGTTTGCATCTACAGATTGCTAAATGTGAATCGAGCAGTACTTAAATACATTTGCAGCATGCCAGTTTAAGGCTGTGAAGAGTCATTGAAAACGAGTACATAAGTTGTCTGCTTCAGCACCCAGCATCATAAACATACATTAGTATGCACACATTTCAACTCTCCACATTGTCATCTCACAGCAGTGCAGTGCATTGTTTAAGATTGCACATCATCTACCTTTATAGCAATTAATTACCAGTGGGTCAAATATGAGATATGTTTGTGTGTTTGTACAGTTGTAAATATGTTGCACTGAATGAATTTGGTGCATAACTAGCACTTAGTGACTAATAGATGACCTCTGACCTCTAAAGTTCTTTTAAAGTCAGGGCCACCCCTATTTAATTCGATAGTATGGCAGTAACTTTGTGCTGATATACTAAATAGTTGGAGATGAGTTTAACAATCATGAGTCTCTTAGAAGGTCATCAAACAGCCGAAGCATTATTATATACATTCATGCAATGGACCAACAAAAATGTTCACAGATGGAATCACAATTTTCACAGATGGAATCAGTTTGTCATCAGGTTGTTACAGAAACAATGACAGATCAGATGGATAACAATTTTACCCATTTAAATCAAGGTTAAACCAAATGAATACCAGATTACAACAGGTGGAATTAAATATCAATACTCCTATGACACAGGTCAATGTGAGAATGGATATATTGGAAACTAGACTTGACCTAGTGTTCCAATGCTTAGAGGAAATAGATACACAATTAGAATTATTAGATGACAAGGTAGAGTGGCAGTTACAACACATTCATTCTGTCAAGACATAATAATTAAACAGCTCAAAACAGAAGACTGAAATGAATGTGCAAAAATTGACAGAAGAGATATAGAAACAATATTGTTCTTAATGAATAAAATTAACATTCATTCAAAAACAGTGGAATGCTGTAATGAGCACAAAGAAACTACATTACATTCACAGCAGAATAATACCTCACATACACAAGACATCCCATATCCAGACACTGCAGTCAGACCAGCAGACACTAGGTTGATGACTCGTAATAGTAACAACAGACTCCCACATTTATTGTCCAACAGTGATGATGCATCCACTCAGTAGTGCCCACAACCAGAAAGAAAGCATAGGGATGAGGAATTAGTTAAGAGCAATCAACAAAGTAGTATGTGTGATGATTTTATGTCAATGCTTAGTAAAGGAATTAACCATAAAGTTCCTAAATTTACACCAGGCAGAAATATACATACTTTATTATTCCTCAAGCCTGAAGTATGTTACCCAGCACGTGGTCAGACCAGAATAAAATTAGATTCATAGCCAGCCATTTATTGTAAAACAAAGCACAATATGGTATGCTGATGGTAGATGATTTCAAGTCTTTTATTGATTTTGAAAGTGAATTCAAGGCTAAATACTGGAGTGGGAAGTACAAAAGTAACTTCACCTGGAACTACTGGGGTCAAAACCATATAACAGCAGTGAATCGATGGGATACAGGGATTTTGTTGACTATCAACTAAATAAAGCCAAATGCCTCAGTGATCACATTTGTGAGGAGCACTTATTAGAAGTTATTATCAGCCTCCTACCGTGAAGAGTATGAAATAAGTTATTAGGGAAAGGCTGGGGAAAAGTTAAGATCGTTTTAGAATATTTGGAACAGCTGGACATGACAGAAAGCCAGCAGGAATGTTGAAACAATAACCGTAGGAACATGATCAGGGACAGAAGATAAGCACAAGCTAACAGTCAATTTAGGAGAGAAAGAGAGTAGAGAAATGAATGCAATAACCAGCGTAACAATAGATAAAGGTGTAATTGGAAAGATGCTAATCAAAGTACTCCTGAAGGAGATCAAAACACTCAAGAATTTCATAACAGCACACAGAGGGAAAACTTATAAGCTTCAGAAGACAGGCTCGACTTCTGAAGTGTTTCAGTCAAGTCAATATCATTGGAATCCCATATGATTATTAGGTCCCATATGACTGTTAGGTATGATAGAGGTAATATGATGATGAATAATTTATTATATGAGAATCAATGTATAACTAAAAATTACATCTGACAAAAGTTACATTATGATAGGTGAAGTACCAGTAGATATAATTATGGATTAGGCATTGAAATTTGTGTTGTGAACCAGAATTTTTTAATGACCTGAAATTTGTTGCATGTATTCATGACACTGCTGGTCACCAGAGTGAAGGTGATGGGAAATACAGGAAAAAGTAGTAACCTGGTGCAGGCTGAAATATTAATGCATTTTTCTATTGGCACATATAAATTTAGTTGTATGATGTTCCTTGTATCTGATTTAAACATCCCTATACATCTGGGAAAGGAATGTACAGGATCTGTAACTTTTCCATATGGTGATGATCAACAACTAATAACATTACCATTTGATTCCATGGCAACTGGTAACATACATGTAATACTCACAACAGAAACTGCAATAGATCAAACAGAAATGCATATGGCCTCTATTATATACAGAAACAATATAAGTGGAAGATATATTAGCTAATATTGATAAATCATTAGGACTTCATGCAAAGGAGAAATCAGACATTATTCAGTTGGTTACCAGTCATAAAGAGATATTTTTGTTGAAACCAGGAACAGTTGAAGATTTGACATACACACTAATATTGTTTTTGTATATGTAGAGACCATATGCATTTCCGTTAGATGTATTACAGTTTCTGTTGTGAGTATTACATGCATGTGACTAGCTGCCATGAAATCAAATGGTAATGTTACTAGTTGCTGATCATCACCACATGGGAAAGCTACAGATCCTGTACAAATGTCTAAAATAACTTCAGAATCTAATAGCCATTCCTTTCCCAGACAGATAGGGATGTTTAAATCAGATACAAGGAACATCACACAACTAAATCTACATCTACATACATAATTTGCAATCCACCATACAGTGCGTGGCGGAGGGTACCTCGTACCACAACTCGTATCTTCTCTCCCTGTTCCACTCCCAAACAGAACGAGGGGAAAATGACTGCCTATATGCCTCTGTATGAGCTCTAATCACTCTTATCTTATCTTTGTGGTCTTTCTACGAAATATAAGTTGGTGGCAGTAAAATTGTACTACAGTCAGCCTCAAATGCTGGTTCTCTAAATTTCCTCAGTGGCGAATCATGAAAAGAATGCCTCCTTTCCTCCATAGACTTCCACCCGAGTTCCTAAAGCATTTCCGTAACACTCGCATGATGATCAAACCTACCAGTAACAAATCTAGCAGCCCGCCTCTGAATTGCTTCTATGTCCTCCCTCAATCCAACCTGATAGGGATCCCAAATGCCTGAGCAGTACTCAAGAATAGGTCGTATTAGTGTTTTATAAGCGGTCTCCTTTACGGATGAACTACATCTTCACATCTTCCCAAAATTCTACCAATGAATTGAAGACGACTATCCGCCTTCCCCACAACTGCCATTACATGCTTGTCCCACTTCATATTGTTCTGGAATGTTAAAATTTATATGAGCCAATAGAAAAATACACACTCATGATCCATTCTACGTGAGACAATACAAAATACCGGCAACAGTAAATGAGACTGTACGGCATAAAATTCGTAGGATGATAGTTTTGGATGTAACAGAAATATCTAACAGTTGTTACAATAACCCACTGGTTATCATTAAGAAACCAGATGGAACAGTCAGGCTAGTGCTTGAGGAGAGAACACTAAATAGAATAACAGAACCAGAAACAGACAGACAGCCCATGACAGATGAGTTGAAAAGATTTGCAGAGGTAAAGTACATTAGTACTATCGATTTAACATTTGGATATCAGCAAGATGTCACATGACTATATAGCTTTTCTATTTGAGGACAGAGCTCATCAATTCATGGTTCTACCATTTGGATTGAACACCTCAGTGTTTTCATAATAGCTCTTGATAAGGCAACTGGAGATGATCTGAAACACAAGATCTTGGCATATCTAGATGACACGGTAATAATATTGAAAACCTGAGAGGATCACATGTACACATCGGATAAACTAATATCTGGATTATATTCACAGGAAATTGACCTGAAATTATCTAAATCTCAATTTGGTAGGACTGAAGTTAAATTTTTAGGACATGTGATAAATAGGGAAGGAATAAGACCAGAACCACATTAGTTAGACACAACCAGTAAATGTCTGCAACCACTAAACAAAAAATAACTGTGGGTATTCTTAGGGGTGGAAAGATTTTACAGAAAGTTTTTGAACAAACAGGTCCTAAATATACTGCACCGGACAAAGTTATTGAAACAATATTCAGTGTGGTGATGAACACAAGAATGCACAGCTGACTTCTTAGCTGTCAGGGACAGTTTGGCGCAGCACCACTACTGGTGTAACCTGATTTCAGCCAACCATTTCATCTCACAACAGATGCCTTGGATTACAGCCTCAGCACCAAGATGTACAAAGAAAAATTATTGAGTGCTATAGTTGAACACAAACCTATAGCATTTGCAAGCCATGCCCTCAGACATACTGAAAGAAATTATGGCGTAACAGATAACAAGACATCAGCAGAAGTATGTACATTTAAAAAGTTATTAGGCCATGAGACCATTGTCTATAGTGATTGCAAATCATTAACGCTAGTCTCAAAAAGTAAGCTGCTACATAACAGGCTCACTAAGTGCACACTGTGCAACAGGAATTCAATTTTTTCTACAGGTTATGTCAAAGGCAACAAAAATTTAGTACCAGAGGCATCATTGTAACTTCCAATAGGTTTATAGCAACAAGAAGACATATGAGAACATGGCACTTTTGCAATATGATTTTTAAAACCAGTTTGCATAGGGATGTCATAAATTTCTGCCATAACTTGTGATTTAAAATGGAATGATCATATAAAGTTGATCGTTGGTAAAGCAGGTGCCAGACTGAGATTCATTGGAAGAATCCTAAGGAAGTGCAATTCGAAAACAAAGGAAGCAGGTTACAGTACGCTTGTTCGCCCACTGCTTGAATACTGCTTGACAGTGTGGGATTAGTACCAGATAGGGTTAATAGAAGAGATAGAGAAGATCCAACGGACAGCAGCGCACTTCGTTACAGGATCATTCAGTAATTGCGAAAGCATTACTGAGATGATAGATAAACTCCAGTGGAAGGCTCTGCAGGAGAGACGCTCAGTAGCTCGGTATGGGCTTTTGTTGAAGTTTCGAGAACATACCTTCACCGAAGAGTCAAGCAGTATATTGCTCCCTCCTACGTATATCTCGCGAAGAGACCATGAGGATAAAATTAGAGAGATTAGAGCCCACACAGAAGGATACCGACAATCCTTCTTTCCACAAACAATACAAGACTGGAATAGAAGGGAGAACCGATAGAGGTACTCAAGGTACCCTCCGCCACACACCGTCAGGTGCTTGTGGAGTATGGATGTAGATATAGATGTAGAACTTACAAACAGAGTAACACATGGATCAAGCACTACTCCAACATACTCAATGGTTAGAAAATGGGAGTGATGAGTTAAACATCAAATGGAAGCTTCACAGAGGGATGCTGTTCCACAAAAGTCACTCTTTAAGTAACTGGCTGCTCTTTATTCCCTTCAACCCTACTGAATTAATAACATGGTCCATACATCTAAGATTTGGTCACCTTTGGTCATAAGAACTGTACCATGCACATTAAAATGTATTTTTGCATTAAAAACATGCACTGGAGAGTTACAAAAATTTTACAACAGAGTGGGATATGTCAGATGGTGAAAAATGGACGACAAAACTGCACAACTTACTTCATCCCATAATACTCAATGAATTATGGGATTTAGTAGTAGTGGACTTCTATGGTCCACTGTCTGGGTAGCAGGGAGTTGGGCAGTTGTCCTGGAATGCTGATTGAAATTAGTTAAATTATATCCATTGAGAAAAGCCATGGCCCAAAGTATCATACTGATGCTGAGACATCATTACTTACAGCACGTAGGGAGACCAAAACACCTATTGTCAGATAACAGTAAACAATTTACAGCAAGTCAATTTGAGGAGTTCCTAGCAAGTCAATTTGAGGAGTTCCTAGCATGGGAAAAAATCAATCATATCCTCATATCATGGTACCACTCACAGGCTAACACCGCCAATGCGAGATGTGAGAATTAGGAAGCTAATGTCAAACATATTGTACTGATAAACACTCCAAGTGGAATGAGAGTGTTGGGTGGTTTTGAAAGAATACTGAATGAACACTCCCATATGGTTACCAGGACAGCACCAGTAGAACTGGCCTGAAGAGACTGTGTGGATTACTCCTGTACCATAGACAAATATCAAAAAGGCATTAATTAATGCAGGTTAGGGGTCGCCTAATAACTTGCTGTCAGTAGCTATAAAATGCCGTCAGTGACAGACGAAGGGACCCGTCAGTTGAGGAATCTTTTGTTGCATCTATGGCTAAATTCAGAACATGCTAGGGTGCCCTCCTGTAGCAATACACACCAATTGTGCCTGAGTGATGTGAGAAATGGGCGTGGGTTACCTACTCATGGATGTGGTAGGTTAAAGAAGTTAGTTCAACCTATATAACTAATGAGATTAGTGATCCTCAATGTTGGTTCATTGACCAGCTGACATTGTGAACTAGCAGAAATGCTTAAAAACAGATGTGTCAACATTGCCTGCACCCAGGAGACCAAATGGAAAAGTTCAAAGAGAAAAGAAATCAGCGATGGATGCAAACTCATCTATCATGGTACCAGTACACGAAATGGCATAGCAATAGTTGTCTACCAGGACTTCTGTAACAATGTCACCAGTGTCAACAGGGAGTCAGAAAGGCTTATGTCTATCAAGATTGATTCAACAGCTATCACTGCCCACATTGTATCTTGCTATTTACCTCAAACTGGACACACTGAGGATGAGAAGGACAAGTTTTGGAACAGTCTGGGAACCCTCCTTTGAGAAATTCCCCAGGATGAGTCTATCATTGTTGGAGGAGATTTGAACGGACATGTCAGGGCTCACAAAGAAGGGTATATGAGATGCCATGGAGGACATCGGTTCAGTGTACGGAACGATGATGGATGTCAGATACTTGATTTTGCAGCTCATGATCTCATTGTGACGAACACATACTTTAAAAAGATGCCAACACATCTGGCTACTTATACAAGTGGAGGTCATGCTACTCAGCTTGATTATTGGCTAGTTCGTCAACAAGACATGATGCTGGTAATGGATACCAAAGTAATTCCGTATGACTGCTTTGCCCATCAGCACCAATTGCTTGTCCTTGATATTCATAAGTGTGTTATACAACCCAAACCTAAACCTAAGACTGGGACTGAGCAAATTAAGTGGTGGCGAATGAATACCCAGCGAAACATGTTGATGGCAGCCTTGGCAAACTTCTCCGTGAAGACCGATCAGTTGGTTGAAGATATATCGAAAGATGCTGTGGAACAAATACATCAAGCAGTGACAAAAACGCTGGGAAAAACCATACCTGGAAGAAAATACATTGATAAACAAACCTAGCGGTGGACAGATGAAGTCAAGCAAGCAATCAAGGAGACGAAGATGGCATACAGGACTCAATGGAACTCACGAATTGACACTGACCTCCAGAAATATCATAACCTGAAATCAGCAGCAAAAAGGGCAGAACATCAGTATTACCAGACACTGTATGACCAGCTTGACACACCATCGAGAGAAAACAACATCTACCATCCCGATAAGTCATGTCACCTTTCAACTCAGGACATTGGACATGTCATGCACATCACGGGAGCTGACACCAAACTGCTAAGAGATATTACGGTATATTGATGATTTTTACTTATGGACCACCTGACAGCAACTGAATAAAACAGAATTTTAGTGCCATACTCGTTTTGCCTTTATTTTCTGTAAGGCATTATCAGTGGCAGGTTGCGTGGAAAATTTCTTACATATTACACTCCTGTTGCATTTTTGGTGTTGTTGTTTTTCTTATGAAAGCCAATTTGTGTTTTTTCCCCCACATTCCACAGCACTATGAACTGAACGATTGTTTCAATGCAATGTTTCATAATTCATAGTGCTGTGGAATGTGGGAAAAAAACTGCATATTGGCATTCATAAGAAGAAGAACAACACCAAAAATGCAACAGGAGTGTAATATGTAAGAAATTGTCCATGCAACCTGCCACTGATGATGCCTTGCATAAAATAAAGGCGAAACACATATGGCACTAAAATTGTGTTTTATTCAATTGCTGTCAGATGGTCCATAAGTAAAAATTATCAATATACCATAATATTACATGCTACTGAGGAAGACAGGACTACAAATGTTGAAGCTGCTAAGAGATAAATTATCTATTTTCCTGCGTTGGACAGCCTACTTTCATAACATCAGCAACAAAGAGTTTATGCATCCACCAATTACTAGTCCTCATCCTACCTCAATTACACCTGAAGAAGTAATGCATGCCATCAGCAAGATGAAAAATGGAAAAGCAACTGGCCCAGATGACCTACCAGTGGAAATCAGGAAAATGCACAGAAGGCTGCTTCAGAATTCCTTGTCTCACTCTTCAACCAAATCATCACTGAAAAACAGCTTCCACAAGAATGGACAACTAGCATAACAGTTCCAATCCAGAAGGGAAAAGGGGACATGAACGATTGCTCGACTTATCACCCTATTCAACTCCTCTATCATACTTGAAAGATCTTTGAATGGGGTACTTGATAGCACATTCAGAAGTATTGTTTCTGTAATACCAAACCAGTGTTGATTTGTTAAGGGATGCAGCAACATCAATGCTATCCATGCCATGCACCTTTTGATGGAAAAACACAAGAGTGTACACATGGCATTTCTAGATCTAGAAAGGCTTTCGATCATATCCCACATGATTTTATTTGGCAAGCTCTTCACTGCCATGACATCCCTGAAGAGTACGTAAGCTGGGTACAACTTTTGTACCATAATTCCCCTAGTGTTGTTTGGAGTCCTGCTGGAATTTCTCCACCGTTCGATATCACTGTGGGTGTTCATCAGGGTTCTGCCCTTTCACCATTGCTATTCATTCTTTGCAGGAATACGGCAACAGCTGACATACAGACTTCACATCTCTGGACCCTTCTTTATGCAGATGATGTGGTACTTGCTGATTAAGCCCACCCTGAACTCCAGCACCAGGTTCAAATGTGAAAGGACAGACTGGCTGAAAATGGACTGCACCTCAATGTCCAGAAGACAGAGTACCTAGAATGTGGCTCCCAAACCAGAGGCACCAAAGTATTGGCGAATAAGACCTGCAGAAGACCAGGCATTTTAAGTACCTAGGGTATGTCGTCACCTCAAACTGTGACACAACTCTTGATATTCGGATGAGGGTGAATGCAGTTTGGCTCAAGTGAAGACATGTCACTGGAGAGACAAAGGTACATTAGACCATGGTATGCCCAGCAGCAAAGTATGGGACTGAGTGTCACTCTACATTGAAACAACAGGAGCAAATGTTATATACCATGGAGATGAAGATGCTTCAATGGTCCATGGGGCTGACACGATGTGATCATGTAAAAAATACAGACATCCGGCAAATGTTCGGTGTCAATTTGATCACTGACAAAGTGAGGGAAGCCCGTCTCTGTTGGTATGACCACATCATGAGAAAGCAAGACAAGTCAGTCACAAAAACAGCACTCCATATCAACCCAGGAGGAAGAAGGCCATGAGGAAGACTGGCAAAGAGATGGACTGACAACGTCAGGGGAGACATGCATGTTGTTGGCTTAAGACCAAAAGACGTCAACAACAGGGAGAAATGGAGGAGATGTAGTGAAACAGCAGACCCCACAAGTCAGGATTAATGCTTGGAAAGAGACAGAGAGACAGAGAGAGAGAGAGAGAGAGAGAGAGAGAGAGAGAGAGAGAGAGAGAGAGAATGAGAGAAAAAAGGAATGGGAAAGGTGCACCCCAATAGTGTATAAATTAGGGGATTTGGTATTAGTAAAGAAGACTATAGAGAGTGAAGGACTAACTTCCAAGTTCCAACATCTCTACAAAGCGTGACATGCAATAACACCCAAAAGAAACTGTGTAACTGACCCAATTGCAAGAAAAGAAAAGTAGATGTTTAACTTGCACGGTTTAAAACATTTTGGAGTCAGTGACCAATAAATTTTTCACTATATTATGTTCAAATTTACGGCAAAGTGGTATTCAATGAAATCCCACAACCATTTTTTGGTCAGAGAGTACGATTTCAATTAAAGGCAAGGGAAAACCCAATGGTAGTTCATATATGAACCAACAAACAAATAAATAGTAATTAAGTGATTAACTGTAATCTGAGCTGAGTGGTGTGGTGGCCGTGAAAGCCATGGCTGATGTCAACCTGTGAGGTACCTAGTAAAGTATTAGCATTACAGTTACTAATAAAAATAGTTATTAAGTGTCCTTGAGTTATTCTTTTAAGATATGAAATTTTGAGGTTTTTTTTGCCTTTGGCATGAATGGGGTATATTACTTAAGATGACATTGTCTGTTTAATCAATTTAGATTAAGGGTACATGGTACTGGTGTTAAATGGTGCATACTGTAAAGGGACACCCTCCTCTAGCATTACTTTTCCTCAACAGAAATATTCGATAACAGAACTAATTTTTGAATTTTGAACAGGTCAATCAACATTGCATCAGATTTTTTTTTTTTTTTTTTTTTAAATTCATATAATTTTGTACGCAATGTGTTAAATTCAAGACACTGTCCACCATTCTGTTCAGCTGCTCTTCCAGGTCCTTTGCTGTCTCTGACAGAATTACAATGTCATCGACAAACCTCAAAGTTTTTATTTCTTTTCTAAAGATTTTTTTTTTTTTTGCACCAAACTTTTCTTTTGTTTCCTTCACTGCTTGCTCAATATACAGATTGAATAATATCAGAGATAGGTTACAACCCTATCTCATTCCCTTCTCAAACACTGCTTCCCTTTCATGCCATCTGGTTTCTGTACAAATTGTAAATAGCCTTTTGCTCCCTGTATTTTACCCCTGCCACCTTCAGAATTTGGAAGGGAGTATTCCAGTCAACATTGTCAAAAGCTTTCTCTAAGTCTACAAATGCTGTAAATGTAGGTTTGCCTTTCCTTAACCTATCACCTAAGATAAGTCGTAGGGTCAGTATTGTCTCAAGTTTTCCAACATTTCTATGGAATCCAAACTGATCTTCCCCAAGGTCAGCTTCTATCAGTTTTTCCATTTGTCTGTAAAGAATTCGTGTTAGTATTTTGCAACTGTGACTTATTAAACTGATAGCTCGGTAAATTTTTACACATGTCAGCACTTGCTTTTTTGGGACTGGAATTATTATATTGTCCTTGAAGTCTGGGGATGTTTCTCCTGTCTCATGCATCTTGCTTACCAGATGGAAGAGTTTTGTCATGGGTGGTCTCCCAGGGCTATCAGTAGTTCTAATGGAATGTTGTCTACTCCCGGGGCCTTATTTCGACTTAGGTCTTTCAGTGCTCTGTCAAACTCTTCACGCAGTATCATATCTCCCATTTCATCTTCATCTACATCCTCTCCCATTTCCAAAATATTGTCCTCAAGTACATCGCCCTTGTATAGACCATCTATATACTGCTTCCACCTTTCTGCTTTCCCTTCTTTGCTTAGAACTGGGTTTCTACCTGAGCTCTTGATATTCATACAAGTGGTTCTCTTTTCTCCAAGGGTCTCTTTAATTTTCCTGTAGGCAGTATCTATCTTACCCCAAGTGAGATAAGTCTCTACATCCTTACATTTGTCCTCTAGCCATCCCTGCTTAGCCATTTTGCACTTCCTGTTGATCTCATTTTTGAAAAATTTGTATTCTTTTTCAATTGCTTCTTTTACTGCACTTTCTACTTTCATCAATTAAATTCAACATATGTTCTGTTACCCATGGATTTCTACTAGCCTTTGTCTTTTTACCTACTTCATCCACTGCTGCCTTCACTATTTCATCTCTCAAAGCAACCCATTCTTCTTCTACTGAATCTTTTTCCGCTGTTCTTGTCAGTCGTTCCCTAATGCTTTCTCTGAAACTCTCTTCTGCCTGTGGTTCTTTCAGTTTATCCAGGTCCCATTTCCTTAAATTCCTACCTTTTTGCAGTTTCTTCAGTTTTAGTCTACAATTCATAACCAATAAATTGTGGTTAGAGTTGACATCTGCCACTGGAAATGCCTTACTATTTACAACCTTGTTCTGAAATCTCTATCTTACCATTCTATAATCAACCTGAAACTTTCCAGTGACTCCTTACCTCTTCCATGTATACAACATTTCTTCAATCTCTTCATCATCTGCAGAGCTAGTTACCATATAAACTTGTACTACTGTGGTAGACATGGGCTTCGTGTCTATCTTGGCTACAATAATGCATTCACTATGCTGTTCCTAGTAGCTTATCTGCATTCCTATTTTTTATTCATTATTAAACTTACTCCTGCATTACTCCTACTTGATTTTGTACTTATAACCCTGTATTCGTCTGACCAGAAGTCTTGTTTCTCCTGCATCAAACTTCACTAATTCCAACTATATCTAACTTTAACCTATCCATTTCCTTTTTATAAATTTTCTAACTTACCTGCCCAATTTAAGGGATCTGACCTTGCATGCTCTGATCCGTAGAATGCCAGTTTTGTTTCTGCCGATAGCGACGTCCTTCTGAGTAGTCCCTGCCTGGAGATCCAAATGGGGAACTATTTTGCCTCCAGAATATTTTACCCAAGAGGACGCCATCATCACTAAACAATACAGTAAAGCTGCATGTCCTTGGGAAAAATTATGTCTGTAGTTTCTCCTTGCTCTCAGCCGTTCACAGTACAAGCACAGAGAGGCCATTTTGGTGGATGTTACAAGGCCAGATCAGTCAATCATCCACACTGTTGCCCTGAAACTACTGAAAAAGGTGCTGCCCCTCTCTAGGAATCACACATTTGCCTGATCTCTCAACAGATACCCCTCCATTGCAGTTGTACGTATGGTACAGCTATTTCTATCGCTGAGGCATGCAAGCCTCCCCAGGTCCATGGTTAATTGGGAGGGGGGGGGGGGCTTTAGTGGGTACCTTTTCAATTACCAATTGATTTTCCAAGTGCCCTGCATGGAGCCAAGCATTCACAAAGTGTGGCAGACAAGCCAGCTGGTGTGACATCACAAATTCTTTGCCAGGCCACATTTCTCATGGACCCTGCATTGAAAGCTGTTTTTTGTTACCAAGTATTGCATAGTCTTTTACACATTTAGCTGTCAGCAGACATTTATGTGTGCACTGTGTTTTGCAGTTGTAAATGGTACATTTTCTTTGCAAATGGTGTTTGATTTTGGTGTTATTCTCTTGTTTACGTTGTATTACTGCAATTCTTTTGTTTAAGTTGTATTGCTACTGTATTATTCTTCAGTAGTGGGATAAAGTAAAATTCTTTGTTCAAGTGTCAGTTCTTATCAGTCTAAATCACAAAAATTTAACTGGAAACTAAAGCAACACAAAATTTATGGAATTCTGAAAAACTCCTGAGTTTTTCTCTGATTTTTCCTGTATAAGAAAATTCCCAAGATTTTCCCAGATTTCCCTTTAGTCCTAGGGCTTATTTACCCTGTATCTGTGACTTTCTTGGTAAATCAGGATGACTAGTACATTGTCTAGAGGTAGGTAGATTGTTACTTATTTTATTACAAATTATCAAAAACTCAATAATTTTGAAGTGTTACTTCAACCTGGAAAGATTCATGGTAATGAAAGCAGATTGAATCACAAGATACACACTGTGGAACATATTGGTATATCTGCAGACTATGCTTAGGCCTGTGACTGGGATTGTCAGCAATTCTTGATGGATGCTCAGTTCACACACACACACACACACACACACACACACACACAAACACACAAACACACACACACGACCACACATGCACATGTATATATACACACACAAAAAGTGCTGACAAGTTTACAGGAAGAAGTTTTGTGACAGGTTTCAGAGAGGAACAGTATGTCAAAGATTGTGTACTCTGTGTGCAAAGGGCTGAGCTTAATTCTCAACAGATTCCATTACAAAGGTTACACGTGGCTGATAGACAATTCCAAATGATTGGTATGGACATCTTGGTCCCTTTGCATAGTCATCAGTGGGGCATTGCTATATTTTCACGATTTATATCCATGGCTACTAGGCTGAAACAGCAAGCAGAAACAGTAGCTCAGACAATGTTTAACCACTGGCACTAACCTATCTCTGAACTAGTGAAGCAATTGTGTCAACTTTCATGGATTAGAAAGTTAAGGCATAGTCCAGTATACCAGCATGTGATTCAGAGGACAGAGAGGATGCACAGCACAATAGGAAAAATGTTAAATTATTACGTAGTAAATAGTCACCACTGGGACACTCTACTATTGTACTTTGAAGCAGACTATAATTCAAAGATACATGAAAGTATGGGCTTATAACCATAAACAGTTGTTTCTTCCCCTTTTGAACTTTGTACATGGCACCATGGGGAAGATGTATCCCCCATCCAAAACTTTGATAAGAGATAAAAGTGTATATGGTGCCAGGTTCAGAAGATGAATTTAAAAGTCCTGGAGTGGCAAGTGCACATAAAGCAAAACCAAAGCCACCAAGTACCATGTCACATAGTGGTAATGTCAACTAACCGCAATGTATTTAAAGGGAAAACAAGGAAGTTAATAACACAGTATGTGACAAAGCAAGCTGGGATCTCTTTACTTCCTCTGTTGTTCTGCCATCTGCCTCCTTAAATTCATTTTTTTAATTTTTGACTAATTACCATTATGAATATAATCTGCACTTTCATAAAAGAGAAAGGTTGGCCCTCACTCTTAAGAAATATAGCACCAGATCTAATTTTGTGCTTAGTTTTGTGTATGTTATTAATTTCCTATTTATTTTGCCTATTCCTAGTTAATATCTTTTGTTGTGGGGTGAAATCAGTAATTGTTTCATGACTTAGATTCTATTGTTGACCTATAAACAAATATAAATTCTATACTAATTATAAACATTAGGAAGAAGAACTATTAGGATTCTTAAAGTATTTATTTGGCTCCATTTGAAAACATTGGCAAATTCTGAAATAATTACCAATGAATTCTGAAATAATTACCACATCTGTCAAAATTATTGTTTGTATAATTAATTTCATTATTTAAACAAATAATTCAGCCTAGCCTTGGTGGTAGAAGGAACTGTTAACGAGACGGAAATTTTCAATTTATTCAGTTAATTGAATGAGTTATGTTTTAATTGTAATTTCTGTAAATTAAACATCAAACAATGTATAGTTTTAGTACCTATTATTGTAAGGATATATAAAGGCCCAATTTTTGGTCCTCAGACAGTCAGTCCACAGCTGACTTTCAGACAGGAAACCTGTATCAATCTAGAGTAACAACGATGTGTCAACTGAACAGTGGAATTAGTGTAACATAAACAGGCCATGTGTTAAAACAATGACAGTGTCTGTTCAATATATTTGAGAAATAGTGAACTGTATGGTTAGGTATTTTCTGCTCGTAGATGTTGAACAGCAAACTATTGTAGCAGTATGCTGATGTTTATGTATGAGGCTCATCAAAAGTTAACCAATAGTGAACAGGCCATATAACTGTGCAATATTGGCATTTATGAATTGAAAGTAAAGAACTGTGAAACGCAACTGTGCAACTGTTGGCTACATCATTTACAGTAGTCAGTGTTGAACTTCCATCCCTTCATTTTTCAGCCAGTATAACAATGCACTACATCAACACTGTGGACTATCAATGGAGAAAGAAAGCAGGTGAACATTACAAGTACCATGAGCCTTTTCAACTAACTGAATGATTTCTCCAGTTAATGTAAAACTGAAACTCTCAACTTCTACCATGGTTGTACATTAGGATCAGTCCATCCACTCAAGGGAACCCCTGAAACACTGCCTCACATTGGTAGCAATTCCTTCAAAACGGGGGAGGGATGTGGTAAGGAGAGAAGGTAAGGTCAGGTGAAAGGAACATTGTACCACTTTGGTTGCGCTGACATATCCATATGCTCTAAGGTCATGGGATAGTCTAGTAAACTAACTGAGGGTGGGCTAATTTTGCCATCACCAGTGAAGGTACCATACTGGAGGTTGTATTTCATTCCTACTTGGTGGTGTTGGGAGCTTTACAGAATAGTGCCCGACAGGAAATCCCACGCACTGCTCTCCACTTCTAAGTTGCTGCGGCAAACAAGTGGGCTGATTGGGTCATAATCTGCCCCCCCCCCCCCCCCCACACACACACACACACAAAGGTAATACATAAGGCCCAAGCGTCATGTAAGCTCAACCCATTCCATGCTCAGAGGCCCATGAATGAGTGCCCCAGGGTTGTGTTTGCAAGTAAAACTGGACTTTTCCAAAAGGTAAGGTCACATTGGCTCTTTTCAGTAACAGACACAGAAGTAATCATATGTAATTGTTATGACCAAGGTCCCTTAAGTAGCACACAAAAACTAAAATTGCACGGGCAAGGCTGTTGATTAATGGTACCTGCTGCACCATTTCTGGACCTACTTTCTGACTACTTGCCACTATAATTGAAACAACAACCCTGAATAACATTTGTTTGCTGCTTTACTTATTCAGACTTACATTTTTAAATTAAGCCTAAAGAATAACTGCCATATCTAAATAACACCTTAGACCTAACCCTTCGAGCTTCACTAGACTAGATGCTGGCTGCTAAGAATGGCCATGTATCAATGGAATATTTGCCTGGGCATGAGAAAAAGACACCAAACCAAACAGACGTATCATCTGCTTGTAGGAACTACCACATCAGTTGCATTCATAGTCATGGCAATAGTACATTGTTTGTAGCTACCTCAAGTGTAGAGTTGCCCAGATCCCATCCTCACCATTTTCAACCTGCATGCCCATACCAGAAGTGCTGATGCAGGTAAAGAAATGACTCAGCCTTGAAGAGAGCCTTGAAAAGTTGAAATGAGATGGTGCAAAAACTCAGGAATCACTCAATGACCAAGTGTCATGAAGGTGAAATGGTGTAAAAAGTGTAAATGTCATAAAAAGTGTAAATATTAAATAGGAAAGAAAAGACTATAAGAGTGTAGCAGCTAACCTACAGTTCGTACTCCAGACCTGTGTTTGAATCGGGATTTTGTAAGGTGTAAAACATAAATGAATATGTGCCACTTTTTGGCCAGACTTGTCAGATTAGACATTCAGTGGGCCTAACTCTTCCAACATGGTAAGAAATGTTATGATCCGGGCCCATGCTGCGGTCTGTTACTGTCATGTGTAGAATCAGTATTTCTGCAACCATGACCCAGCCACTCGGGCAATGACTAGCATATAAGAAATTTTGGCAGTGCTAGGCAAGCCTTGTACTTGATGCATGCAGCAACAAGGCATGACCTGTCATGCGCAAAAGCTAGCCATCTGAATGGACTGGGCCTGTGTACAGCTGGGCTTAGAACTTGAGTCCGCTGCATGTAGGCTGCTGCTGTGATGCCACTAATGTCATTTCATCATCTTGACTGGACTGCCAGCTGGTGGTCCAGCCACAGATTAGATGGGCTGAAGGTTGAAGAAAGCCCCTCCCAGCCTTATGCCATTAAGATCCACTATCACTAGCTGCCATTCTCCAGCCACTGGTCTGTGCAACGGTGCTGGATACTGCTGTGCTGAAGATCAGCCTGCTCAAGCCACAGTCAGAAGAGTTGAGGTACCATCACCTGACACAGTATTGTGAAGCAGATTGGAATGTATAGCTAAGCAAGGTTGTTCACTACAGAACCACACAGATGAGAAGGACTGATGCTAGCAACTCTACACCAGCCCACTCTAGCTGGATGTTCACTACTAGTGACCTGATGCATGCCTCTCACAGCCAGATATTCACTATACCTAGCAATAAAATCAACAAACAGTATCAAACTGCCAACATCTTCTGCACCTCCACCAGAGAACCTCATGCCGATACTCATAAATACCTGTTACAGTACAGAAAATAATTTGAAAATGGCCTAAAAGTAGAAACTAGTCACATACTAATAAAACAAATAAAGCAGTGGTTAAAAAATGTCACATTCTTTTTATCTGAAACTCATTGAACAGAACAACTGTTCATCATAATGA
This sequence comes from Schistocerca serialis cubense, assembly GCF_023864345.2. NCBI lineage: Eukaryota > Metazoa > Arthropoda > Insecta > Orthoptera > Acrididae > Schistocerca > Schistocerca serialis. The sequence goes on along the minus strand of NC_064638.1, from coordinate 1,045,200,780 downwards.
CAAATTAATGTTTCCATCTGATTCTGTTAAATTCATGAATGGAAATCATAGAAAGATGGTGCAGAGTAAAAGTGTAACATATTCAAAGCTCACGAAAACTGATATAAATACAAGACTATTATGTGCAAAATGTGTAAGAAATGGTGGTGATAAGGACAATCTGTGCTACTCGTGCACTGTAAAAGTAAATAAATGTAAAGGTATGTTTACACGATCAAAAATGAAGAACATGGTGCCACATGGTGATCACAAACTTGTAACGGACTCAGCATCAAAAGACGAAATAATTAAAGTGTTGCAAGAGGATAGAAACGTTCTGTTAGCAAGAATCAGAGAGTTAGAACAAGAACTAAGCAGATATGTAAGCAGTGAAGAGTGGTGTACCGTAAAAAGTGCATCCAACACACACAATTTAAAATCACAACTAAAAAGGCACTCGTGTTATAATGTATCTACAACGCCAACGGTACCCAGAAAAAGTGCAACCAAACAAGTAAGTGCACCTTCAGATAAAGAAACTGTTCTGATGTCAGCTGGTAAAGAGCCAATGCAATGTGTGAGTGTAACTGAAGGCAGCGTTTACACAGCAACCAGTAAAAACGAAACTGTAATGAACGATACCAACTGTGTTCCAGAAGATAAAGCACCTCAACATATGAAACAAAGTTACGAGTTAAGGAATGCAGTATGGAATCCGAAAGTTTTAATAGTGAGTGACAGCCAAGGCAGGTACTGCAGAAACATTCTGGAGACAAAACTAGACACAAAATATGACATTCAAAGTTTTATTAAACAAAATGCTCCTCTCCGTGAAGTTTTTAATCAAACTGACAAATTAGCAGAAGACTTGAATGCGAGTGATACTTTTATCTTAATCGCTGGGTCGAACGATACTGAAGACTCCTACAACAACATTGTGGAAAGCATTGATAACGTGTTACCAAGTGTTCTCCAACTCCGTAACAAGACAAAAATCATTTTGCATCCAATTCCCCAAAGATTCGACAAAGAATATATAAACAAAAAAATTGACATGGTTAATCACCATTTAGTGCAAACAGTGAACTGTTCAAAATCTTGCAACAAAAGTAGAATATCCATAAACTTTGAAATGGAAAGACTGTCTCGTGATAAATTCACACATCACGGATTCCACTTGAACAGACAGGGGAAGGAGCAAGGATGCAATAGACTGTCTTCGTTAATTAAAATTAACAGTCGTACAAACCAGATGCATCTCTCTCTGAATCGACCAGTCTACCTGAAGAAATCAGTGTTTCACCAAAATAAATACAATGTGAAAACCAGTGCAATACAAGTGCCTAAAATGAAACTGTAATGAACGATACCAACTGTGTTCCAGAAGATAAAGCACCTCAACATATGAAACAAAGTTACGAGTTAAGGAATGCGGTATGGAATCCGAAAGTTTTAATAGTGAGTGACAGCCAAGGCAGGTACTGCAGAAACATTCTGGAGACAAAACTAGACACAAAATATGACATTCAAAGTTTTATTAAACAAAATGCTCCTCTCCGTGAAGTTTTTAATCAAACTGACAAATTAGCAGAAGACTTGAATGCGAGTGATACTTTTATCTTAATCGCTGGGTCGAACGATACTGAAGACTCCTACAACAACATTGTGGAAAGCATTGATAACGTGTTACCAAGTGTTCTCCAACTCCGTAACAAGACAAAAATCATTTTGCATCCAATTCCCCAAAGATTCAACAAAGAATATATAAACAAAAAAATTGACATGGTTAATCACCATTTAGTGCAAACAGTGAACTGTTCAAAATCTTGCAACAAAAGTAGAATATCCATAAACTTTGAAATGGAAAGACTGTCTCGTGATAAATTCACACATCACGGATTCCACTTGAACAGACAGGGGAAGGAGCAAGGATGCAATAGACTGTCTTCGTTAATTAAAATTAACAGTCGTACAAACCAGATGCATCTCTCTCTGAATCGACCAGTCTACCTGAAGAAATCAGTGTTTCACCAAAATAAATACAATGTGAAAACCAGTGCAATACAAGTGCCTAAAATGAAACTGTAATGAACGATACCAACTGTGTTCCAGAAGATAAAGCACCTCAACATATGAAACAAAGTTACGAGTTAAGGAATGCAGTATGGAATCCGAAAGTTTTAATAGTGAGTGACAGCCAAGGCAGGTACTGCAGAAACATTCTGGAGACAAAACTAGACACAAAATATGACATTCAAAGTTTTATTAAACAAAATGCTCCTCTCCGTGAAGTTTTTAATCAAACTGACAAATTAGCAGAAGACTTGAATGCGAGTGATACTTTTATCTTAATCGCTGGGTCGAACGATACTGAAGACTCCTACAACAACATTGTGGAAAGCATTGATAACGTGTTACCAAGTGTTCTCCAACTCCGTAACAAGACAAAAATCATTTTGCATCCAATTCCCCAAAGATTCGACAAAGAATATATAAACAAAAAAATTGACATGGTTAATCACCATTTAGTGCAAACAGTGAACTGTTCAAAATCTTGCAACAAAAGTAGAATATCCATAAACTTTGAAATGGAAAGACTGTCTCGTGATAAATTCACACATCACGGATTCCACTTGAACAGACAGGGGAAGGAGTAAGGATGCAATAGACTGTCTTCGTTAATTAAAATTAACAGTCGTACAAACCAGATGCATCTCTCTCTGAATCGACCAGTCTACCTGAAGAAATCAGTGTTTCACCAAAATAAATACAATGTGAAAACCAGTGCAATACAAGTGCCTAAAATGAAACAAATGCTACTTGACACGTGGATTACCATTAGAAGCACCACAGCACAGAAAGGCAGGGCCCAGAATCCAGGGAACCAGTTAGCAAGAAGACACCACCCACACCTCAAATCAAGGAGGATTTTTTACAGCTAACAATACTAGATGTAAAAAAGAGGTAAGTGGTCAAGCAAGACACAATATAGTCCCTGCTTCATACTTTAAACTGTTCCATCAGAATGTTCAGTGTCTTTCCAATAAACTGAATGAAATACAAATCTTGTTAAATGATATGAGTGATATTTCCGTTTTATGCTTTACTGAGCACTGGCTAAATAAAGACATGAAAGAACTAGCACAGCTACCTCAGTTTAAATTAGCTGCCACATTTTGTAGAGAAGTACTCAGGCATGGTGGTAGCTGCATATATGTTCGAGAAGATATAGATTTCACTAACATAACCAAATTTGACAGCTTATCTAAAGAAAGAGACATAGAACTCTCAATAGCAGAACCACCAACTAGCAATTCTGTAATCATCTGTGTATATAGGTCACCAGATGGCGGTAAAAAAGTGTTTTATAATCATATGGAAGAGCTGTTATAGGACTTCAACACCCTTAAAAAAATATTATCATATGTGGAGATTTCAATGTTGATTTCTCCAAACCTAGTAAATTTAAAGATGAAATCAAAGACTTTCTGAAGTCCTTTAAACTAAAACCAACTACAACCAACCCAACTCATATAACCACTACTTCTGCAACAACCATAGATCAGGCGTCTGTAAATACAGATAAATATGTCTGCAACACAGAGACTGCAAACACTGGGTTTAGTGATCACAATGCCCAAATACTAACAATCGCTATTCCAGGAAACATGAAAGCCCAGAAAACTAGAGCTATTGTGAGGAAATTTAATAATGAAAACATAGATTACTTTTGTTCTCTCTTGAGAAGAGAAATTTGGACTGATGTTTACAGTTCAAACAACACAGATGACAAGTTTGATAAATTTATGGCCACATACAAACATTTTTTTGAAATAGCCTTTCCCAAACAAACGTCACTTACAAATTCTGTGCACAAACCAAATAAATGGATCACAACAGGAATAAATATATCATGCCAGAATAAAAGGAACTTATATGAATACTCAAAGCAAGCCAAAAATCCTGTATTCATCAACTACTTTAAACAATATAAACAAATACTTAGACAAGTTATAACAAAAGCAAAGAAAATGGAAAATGACAAACAAATAAAAAATTCCAGGAATAAGACTAAAGCAACCTGGAGTATCATAAAAAGAGAAACAGGTACTACATCATTAGTCCACAAAAATATAGAACTTCATGAAAACAACAATAAAATAATCAACCCCACAGTAGTGGCTAATAAATTTAACAACTACTTTTATAATGTTGCACACCACCTGATTACAAACATTACAACTCACAACCAGACAGCAATATACTCCAGTCAGATACAAAAATTCTCACAAGAACCCCACTCACGTCTCCAACAACACTTGAGGAATTATCTGTCATTATAAAAAGGTTACCCAATAAGTATTCAGCAGGTACTGATGAAATACCAGATATTATCATCAAAGCAAGTGTAACATCTATCATAGAACCATTAACAGATATTTTCAATTCATCATTCGTGAGTAGCATATTCCCGAAAAATCTGAAAATGGCAAAAGTGACACCACTGTACAAGAAAGGGGACAAACATGAAGCTGCAAACTATAGACCTGTATCATTATTGTCAGGTTTTGGTAAAATTCTTGAAAAACTCTTTCTTAGAAGGCTGACAGCCTTTCTAAACAAAGAAAACATAATAAGTGATGCGCAACATGGATTCAGAACTGGCAGACCAACACAGTCAGCTATTTATACCTTCTTAAATGCAATTCTAACTGCAGTAGATAATAAGCAACATGTGTCAGGCCTATTTCTTGACCTTAGCAAAGCCTTCGATGTAATTGATCACAATACTCTGTTGCAGAAGCTAGGTAATTATGGAATACGAGGCCTGCCAAACAAGTGGATACATTCCTACCTTCATGACCGTCAACAGATCATTAAAATAAAATAAAAAGACATAAAAACACAAAACTTTGTAATTTTTACAGTCAGGCAGAAAACATATCATATGGAGTTCCTCAAGGGTCAGTCCTTGGGCCAATTCTTTTCATTCTTTATGTTAATGATTTGTCAGAAAAAATAACTAAAGGGACAGCAGTACTTTTGGCAGATGACACAAATATCCTAATCAAATCACGTGATGAAGAATGCCTACAAAAAACAGCTACAGGAATAATACAAAATTTGACACAATGGTTCAGAACAAACAAGCTAATAATAAATAATGAAAAAACAGTGACAATCAATTTCCACAATTCACAGAAACTACATCCTGCAAGACCAATTTTTAAAATTGATGGAAAAACTGTCTCATCTGTGAGCAACACAAAATTTTTAGGTACACATATCCAGCAAAACCTAAAATGGGAGACACATCTTAACCATGTAAATAAAAAGCTAAACACACTTACGTACGCAGGAAGAATCCTTGCACAAAATACAAGCTGTGTGTCTGTGATCACAATGTACCATGGCAGTATTCAGTCACTGCTGATGTATGGCATTATCTTTTGGGGGAACTCCGTAGGTACAAACAAAACATTTAGGCTACAGAAAAAGATTGTTAGAATAAAAAACCATGCTAAGTACAGAGACTCCTGTAGACCAATATTTAAAAGTCTCAATATACTGCCTCTCCCTTGCTTATATATGTATGAAATATTAAATTTCACAAAAGGGAGTATTTTAAAAGATGGAAATATCTTCAAGTATAACTGTGATTACCACCCTCATGATACTAGGCAGAAGCATTACTTGCATGTCAATACAGTAAGTAAAAACATTTGTAAGAGAGGAGTGTATCATACTGGCATAATGCTGTACAATCACATGCCACCCTATTTGAAACAGATGCAAAATTTACAAAAGTTTAAAGTGAAACTGAAAGAGTACTTGCTTGACCACTACTTCTATTCTGTTTCTGAGTTTTTAGAGTACCAGAAAAGTGTAGTGTAGCTGCTCAAATATTCTTAATAAGTCTATCATTTTATTTCATTATATTTGAGGGAATATGGTATAGTTGTAGGTAAACAACTAGAATTCTCTCATATACAGATTTATTCACACTTAGCGTCTACACAGATACAAGTCCGGCGGCTAACTGCCGTTAGCGTCCAACATGCTCTCCAAAGCCCTCTCCTCAAAGATAGCACACTTACGCACAGAACAAATATCGATGGCGCTCTACGCCACATCCCCCCCCCCCTCCCCCCCGCGCAGTATGGAGTACATCCCTGTGAATGGGAGGGGGGGGTGAGAAGTTAGGAAGGTAACGCACAGTTCTTCTGCATCAGGCGGAAGCGGTCGACTGGTAGGAGTCCGGGGGGTGAAGCCCGGTACGTCGATGGTGAAGTCAGCAAGCGACACCGGCGGCTGAAGATGACGTCCCGTCCTGGAGTGAAGGTGTAGCACTTCGTCAGCCAGCAGGCGGAGAATCACCTTACCAGAAGGCCTAACAAAGACACGCAAATTGCCACACGCAGCACTTCTGCTCAATTTAAAGTGGCGCACCACACGAGATTCTGCACTTCCTCCATCAATATTGTCACATGCGAGTACCACACACACTGTATCGCCATCTACGACAACAGATAATTTATGTATGTCATCAGGGTGCACATGTGTTGTGAATTCTTGGATGGCACCTGTACGAGCAATGGTAGGGAGGCAGGGAGGTGTGGGAAAGCCATGGCAGGGGGAAGCATCTGCTAAGAGGGGGGTGGCAGGTGCACTAGACTGTGCACGAGACAACCTCGGGCGATCAGCTGACAGACGAGGGAGCATGACCGAAGGCAATGAGGAGCCAGCGTGGGTTGAACGGTGTGACAAAGAGCTGTCACACGAAGATGGTAACACAATGGTAGAATCCGAGTGGTTGGCAGTTCGACTGCGAGGGCTGTGAGGAGTGAAGCCCCAAAAAGATTGGCCACTCGAATTAGATGAACGCGGAGAAGGAGCAGTGCTCGGCAGAGAAACACGCTGTGGAAAATCAATACCCAAATGCATGGTGTGGGAAGATGGATGGCCGCTCGAGGCAGGAGTGGGAGAAATAGGGGCAGAATCAGGGAGGTTCACCTGAGGCTCAATGAAAGCTGGTTTCACTCGGTTGAGTGAGACCGTGGTTACAGAGTCTTTTATGAGGAGATCCATGTTATTCTCAGAGCGTTTGACGAACTTGTAAGGACCTGTGTAGGGCGACTGAAGCGGGGCTTTGACTGAGTCGTCTCTGAGAAACACGTACTCACAAGAGTCTAGCATGTGCGGTACGTACACGCGCGGAGGTGTATGGGCAGCTGGATGTGGCGGCTGAATTTTGCTGCAGTGCAAGCACACCCGCTCGAGAAGTGAAGGGAGTTCAGAGGGCCGTGGAAGTGGGGTCAGAGTGACTAATTCTCCAGGCAAAACCAGAGGTTGGCCATATACAAACTCGGCTACGGACCCCTTGAGGTCTTCCTTGAAAGTCGCACGAAGGCCAAGAAGCACGAAGGGCAGTGCCTCTGTCCATAGTGAGTCATGGCAATGCAGGGCAGACTTCAGGGTGCGATGCCATCGCTCGACAAGCCCATTGCTTTGGGGGTGGTATGCAGAAGTATGAATTTTGACAATACCACACATTTTACATAAGTCAGAGAAAACTGAAGACTCGAATTGTCGCCCCTGGTCAGTGGTGAGGTAAACAGGCGAGCCAAATCTAGAGATCCACGAATCTAAGAATACTCGACTTACTGTCTCAGAGGTAATGTTCGGAATAGGCACAGCCTCAGCCCACCGAGTCATCCTGTCAATAGCTGTAAACAAGTAACGGAAACCCTTGGAGGGGGGCAAAGGGCCTACGAGGTCGACATGAACATGGTGAAACCGGCCTGGAGGTTAGGCAAAACAGCCAAGGGGTGGAGAAGTGTGCCTGGAAACTTTGTTCTGTTGACACACCATGCATGCCCTTGCCCAAGACTGACAGTCACGGCACATGTTTCTCCAGACAAACCGTTCAGCTACCAGACGGGTGGAGGCTTTGACACCGGGGTGTGCTAATGTGTGTAGTTTGTCAAAGACCTGGCGTTGAAGGGGCTTAGGAATGAATGGCCGCAATGTACCAGTCGATTCATCACACCACACTAAGTCAGATATGCCAGGGAAAGTAGAGCGTACCGGTTGGAGAGAGGAGCTGTGGTCTGAAATTAACTGCACGGTATCGGTGTCTGCCGATTGCAACCGAGGTAGGTCCGTTAAGTCAATTAAGGTTGTGACAGCACCAACACGTGAGAGAAAATCAGCGACCACATTGTCCGCTCCTCGGATGTAACGAATGTCATTTGTAAATTGCAAGATGTAATCGATGTGAAGAAAGCGTCGTGGGGGCGGATCAGCCGCAGGATTTTTTATGGCAGGAACCAACGGCTTGTTATCAGTGAGCACATAGAAATCTCGTCCCTCAACATCAGTTCTGAAGTGTCTTATGGCCTCGTAAACTGCAAGTAGTTCTCTGTCGAATGCTGAGTATTTCTTCTGTGCGTTGTTTAGCTTTTTTGAGAAAAACTGCAGGGGGGTCGTAACATCGTTGTATGTCTGACTCAGTACTGCGCCGATAGCATTGTCACTAGCGTCAGTAGTGATAAACATTGTGGCGTCTGCCCGTGGGTGAGCAACAGTGACAGCGGAGGCCAACAGCTGTTTGAGTTCCTTAAATGCCTTGCCCATGTCTGGTGTCCATGGTACCTGGCGGGTGCCAGAAGTTTGTGGGCCAGCGAGAGCATCTGTGAGAGGAGCCTGCACCGCAGAAGCAGCTGGCAAATGTTTCCGGTAATAATTAACTGTTCCGATGAACCTGCGTAATTCCCTGTAGGTCTGAGGGCGTAGCATCTCGAGAACAGGCTTGATCTTGTCCTGTGGTGGTGTCAGACCGTCCGATGACACAACATAACTTAGGAATGTGATGGATGACTGGTGCAATTGAGTCTTTTTATTGTTCAATTCAATACCAGCGGCTGCTAAAATATCTGTCACGACTTGAACACGCTCCTCACTCTGTTCTAAAGTAGAAGCAAAAACCAATATGTCGTCCATATATATGAAACAAAAGTCTAGATGGGATAAAGTTTGATTGATGAAACGCTGCCACGTTTTGGGTGCATTTTTCAACCCAAACGGCATAAATTTGTATTGGAACAGCCTGAAGGGAGTGGTTATAGCAGTCTTTTCAATGTCCTCCGGAGCCATAGGAATCTGATGAAATGCATGCTTACAGTCCAAAACAGAGAAGTACTTTGCACCTGCGAGCGCATGATTGAAGTCTGCGATGTGTGGGACCGGATATTTATCAATGATGGTGCGGGCATTTAAACGCCTATAGTCTCCGACCATACGCCAAGTACTGTCTTTCTTTTGGTCAAACAGGATAGGACTAGCCCAGCAACCGGAAGAAGGTTCAATTATTCCCTTTTGTAACAGATCATCCAATTGTTCTTTTGCAATTTTCATAAATTCCGGCTTGAGGCGGCGTAGACGTTGCGATATGGGCGGCCCATCGGTTAGACGTAACCGATGAACTGTGCCATTAGTGACTACTGCAATACGTGGCGCGGCACGATAGTCAGATGTCCGTGAAGTGGAGCAGGCAGTGGCGGACGGGCCAAGCTGTGGCGCTGAGGACACGGAAATACAGGTGTGCCACCCGCTCGTAGGCTGCATAAAGGCCGCACACATGTTAACATGGGCGAGGTTGGTACACTGGTTCTTAGTAGCGGGCCGTGCTGCTACGAGCGCTGTAGGCACGATTGGGCGTGGCCGGACAGCAGATGGCCGCAGTTCATTGCCACAAGCTTGGCAAGTTAATTTTCCATTCGGAACGCAAGGAGCATGAGCACTCGGGCATACCCGATCATAACAAAAGGGGGTGCTGACACAGTTTACAGAGTTCACAACATTGTCGTTAACGTGTGCGGGCATGGGAACACCAGATTGGCACGGACTGACCTTGTCTGTAGCCGATGAGTCGTCTGCTTGTAGTGCCGCGAGGCGTTGTTGTGTGGAGGCCAACTTGTGGTGTACGTCGCGGAGATGCAGCAGCATTTCCATACGTTCCATCCGCAACTTAGAAGACTTGGCGCACTCCACTAGCCACTTGTTTGTCCAAGATTGCAGCTCCAAGGATAGGTTTACACACTTCTTAGCACAGCACACATGTTTGGTGTTAGCCGAACTGTCACTCGGCAAAGCGAAAGGAATATGTTTGTTAAGGGAGGGGTAAAACACAGTATTTTGCACAAAATCTAGTGACAGCTGATAGTGCTTGAGGAAATCAATTCCGAGAATAGGTTCTTCAATTGTTGACACTAGAAATGTCCACTCCAGCTTGCACTCGGGCGAAAGTTTCACTGTATACAAAGTGGAACCCGAACACTGTAGGGTAGACAAGTTCACTGCACGAAGTTCTGTTTTGTGTGGTTGCACTTTATTGGTTGCTAGGCGAACCGGCAGCAAAGAGACATCTGCGCCAGTGTCTACCAGAAAACATACACCTGATCGTAAATCGCGAACATAGACTCGACCACACTTACTGTTATTGTCCGAAACGGAGTGCAACGTGGGATGGTGCCCGTTGTTTACATCGCAGGAGGTGGCACCGTAGCCTACCTGCGGTTGGAGTTTGGGTAAGAACACGGTGACTGGCATTTGCGAGCTTGCTCCCTGAATCTCACGTGGAAGAAACAGTAAGGTTGGGCGGGCCTGTGCCCTTGTGGGTAGTTGCTAGGTGACGGAGTATGTCCCCCAGAGTCTTCCACAGAGGCCGATGTACTGTCGTTGCGAGGAGTTGAAGGTGCAGGCAGGGCGGCTAGTTTAAAAAACTTGTTATCAGCAGCACCAGACAAGGGCGTGGCGTCAGAAAGCGTCTTAGTGCGGTCACGTCCAGAATGCAGTGCACGGAGCTCACGTTGCCTGGCGGAGTATGCTCTGTCGGCGGCGCGTAAACGTTCATTTACTGGCCTATCTTCATACGCAGAGATTGCAGTCTGGACAGGCAAAGGCAGCTTTTCAGTGTGATCAGGCATAACTTGCTCATCGACGAGAAGACGGATGCACCACCACAGCTGGGACGGAGACCTGTCGCCGAGATGCTCTTCGTAGATGAGCTGTCGCACATTTTCTCTCCTGGTTTTAGAGACGTGCTCCAGTATCGTTTGTTTCACCAAAGCATACTTCCCTGCTAGGGGGGGTGCTTTGACCAGATCATAAATTAAATCGACGCGGTCGTGAAGATGGTTCATGAGGCAGGCGAAGCGTGCGTCGTCGTCCAAAGCACAGACATTGAATGTTTGCTCAACCAGGTTAAACCAGAACTCCAGGTGAGCGAGTTTGAAGTCTGGTAACTTCAGCAGATTCGGCACTGCAGTCACTGCAGAGGTGCGCCTATTACTTCGGACGGAAGTAGAGCATGCAGAAGCGACGGACGCGACGGGCGCTCGAACGGTGTGAGGATCGTAGTCAAAATGTGCATTCTCATTGACGTGGTAGCTCGGAGAGAAGCCACAAGTGATTAAGTACGCCGGTGAATGTCCGTTATGCACACAGTATTCACTCGACCGTGAGTGGTGGGACTGGTTGTAGATGTCGGTGTAATTACTATCCAGCACAGAATTGTTGACCTGATTAGAAGCAACACAAGGATCCCACACACGTCCACTAGGATGCACACTCGGTGTGATATTTGCTGTTTGGCGAGCACTGAACACCTGTTGACTAGCCGGCACGGAAGGATACACACGTGGCGGGAACTGATTTGAGTTTGAATTTACTACTGGATTTTCCAAAGTAGCAAAACCTCGCTCAACGCCACGAACTGTATTGAATTGTGTGTTCGACACTGGAGTAGAAACGTTCCGACCAACCCTCTGTGGAGAACATGTGGGAAGGTCCAGGCTAACAAAGCCAGAGTCCACGACCGTTGGCAGTTGGAAGAAACTGGTGGCACTCGATGAATTCCACTGCATGTTCTGGCTGAAGGATTCTGAAGATTCTTGCGGCATGTCCACTACGATGGCAGGGGTGCTGGAGAGATGTTGCTGGAATCCGGGCGGCGGTGAATGCTGAAAGGCCATTGTCTGGAGCTGAACAAAGGCCCTCACGATCGCGGAGAAACCCGACGCGGTAGGCGCGTAAATAACCTTCAGGCGGTAACTCGGACGCGTATTACACAAAAACGGGGTCACCAGTGAGGGAATATGGTATAGTTGTAGGTAAACAACTAGAATTCTCTCATATACAGATTTATTCACACTTAGCGTCTACACAGATACAAGTCCGGAGGCTAACTGCCGTTAGCGTCCAACATGCTCTCCAAAGCCCTCTCCTCAAAGATAGCACACTTATGCACAGAACAAATATCGATTTTTATGGTGCTCTACGCCACATATTAAATTTGTCATCAATATTCAACATGTATTGAATAATTTTTAATTATTTATTCTTTCAAAATAACAATGTGTATGATGTTGTATATACTGTACCAACCTGACTTGTCCTACATCGTTTGTGCAAAATATGTACCTAAACACGATTTACAGGACCAATAAAGAAATACAAATACAAATAAAAATACAAATATAAGAAAAGGGTTTTTGTAAAGAAAGACATAGAATGTAATGTCTGTTTCTGAGGGCACTAGGCAATCCACCACTGGTGCTGAAGTTATGGTGACTCTGCTTTACTTTTATTCATCTTTGCTACAAGTTACAAGAAAATTAAATGACAAGCCAAAAACATGCTTTTCTATTATTGCATATACAAGATTTTTGCAGGCCATACAAATACTGCAATTACTTTTGTCACATAGTTAAAGTTTCTCATTGAGAAATTATGCTGAAATTCAATACTAGATATTGTTGCTACTCTCCTGTTAAATCTTCCTAAGTGACTTCAGGTATGCTTTCTTTGATATGAACAAATATGAACAAAAGATAAGAAATAATATTCATCTAAACTTACAATATTTGAGGCAGCCGTGGGAACATATATAATTGCATATATATGTTTATTTAAATTTAAAGTCCAACAGAAGTCATCTTCTAAGAAAATACGGCATATAATCCATGGAATAAGAAACAACAAAGGCAATCCTAGAACAAAAAAGACAACATGATTTTTATTTATTTACTTATGTACTTACATTGAAAAATGCATTCTATACACTTGACATTAACTAAATACTGTTACCATTATCATCTACAGTGTTCTGTCTGCTGTCAGTTCCACAGATGGCTAGGAAAGCTCATCCTTAAGACATCAGGTTTTAGTTATGATTCTTCTCCTCCATTTATCTCTATCTTCAGTTGTTTCTGCAACAGCTGATATTTGTTCTTTGTCTTTAATTCATCAATCAATGCTGGTCTTCTTCTTCTTCTTCTCATTCTGAGTTTTTTCTCCTAACCTGACTTATGTATCATCAAGTAAGAGACATTAATGTCTCAAAATATGGCTTATCAGACTGTGTTATCTGTAGATGATATTTCTGCAACTGACTACCTCTCACCAACTCATGTCAGCACATCTATCTATGTTATTCTGTCTGTTCATTTTATATTTTCTATCCTTCTTCTACACCACAACTCAAACTTGTTAAAATTTTTTTGTCTGTTTTCCTTAGTGTCCAAGTTTCTCTCCCATACAGTTCCACACTCCATATATAACACTTAACCCACTTTTTCGTAATATCAATATTACTAGAAAGTAGAGATTACTTTATGACTGCGTCTTTGACCATGGCAAGTTAGGAACAAATTTCAATGGGATGATGCCTATCACATATTAAAAGGTGTCCAGATTGCCTTCCAGATTGTTTGATCCCAATCTCAAATTTAACAGTGTATCATCTGAAGACATTCATGTGACATTTGTCTTTTCTACATTAATTCCAAAGCCATATTCTCTCCCAGTGCCATCCAGTCTCTGTATCATATCTTGCAACATTTTTATTTGGTTTGTCTACAACCACTGTAATGTAAGCTGTCCTTAATCCAAGGATGCAGCATTTTACTAAGCAAGGTTCTAATGGATGTAATGTGCCCACACCTTCCTCTGATCTCTGAACTTCCTTTCCAGCAAGTTATAGGAGGACCTGTAGTTTTAATGTGCACTTCAAACTATGATACTGGCAGAAGTAAGGCTGTGAGGACCGGGCGTGGGTCGTGCTTCGGTAGCTCAGATGGTAGAGCACTTGCCCGCGATAGGCAAAGGTCCCGAGTTCTAGTCTCGGTCGGGCACACTGTTTTAATCTGCCAGGAAGTTTCATATCAGCGCACGCTCTGCTGCAGAGCGAAAATCTCATTCTGGAAACATCCCCCAGGCTGTGGCTAAGCCATGTCTCCATAGTATCCTTACTTTCAGGAGTGCTAGTTCTGCAAGGTTCGCAGGAGGGCTTCTGTAAAGTTTGGAAGGTAGGAGACCAGATACAGGCAGAAGTAAGGCTGTGAGGACCAGGCGTGGGTCGTGCTTCGATAGCTCAGATGGTAGAGCACTTGCTCGCGAAAGGTAAAGGTCCCGACTTCGAGTCTCGGTCAGGCACACAGTTTTAATCTGCCAGGAAGTTTTATGATACAACTTGTAATTGCCAAATGTGAAGAAAAATAAGCAAATACGAAAACTTCTAGGATTGAGTGTGGACTGAACTACAAAATGTACCTTGAGGTGTAACACATTATTTTAGGGAAGATGATGGGTCATACTCTCAGTCCTTCTAAATAATGAAAGATGGTTGTGACATTAATAAATATTTGTATAAGTAGTTAAATTTCAGAAAGCATATTGTAAGAGAAATAGTTTATTATTATGTGAAGATGATGCAAGGTACGTGGACATACCACATCTGCAAAGCAGGACAAGGAGCTTCATGAGTCCACCTGCTGTGAGTTACATGTTCTCAGATGTAGTAGCTTGGAAGTGTGTTGTGGCCATGTAAGAACGGTGCTCACAGTAACAACAGTAACGTTGTAGAAGCAAGAACCAAAAACATTTCAATGACCTTTTGTTGTGTCTTACATTCTTGGCTGTTTTGCATTTCCAAATGTATTCTCATTGTACAAGATATTTGAATCCAAACATTTGTGATATAATTGTAATGTACATATCTGATGACAATTAGCTCAATGCATAAAGCAGCTTAAATAGAATGATGTTGAAAGAAGAAATGTTGTTGGTTAATATGCAAAGAGGCTCTTGTATGATGAGCGAGGTATTTTCAAGGGTACAAACAGGTGACTGCGTAGTAATGGCACCTTGTGTTGTACACAGAAAATGGAATACAATTTGAGTCAATAATTTCTACCAGGAACTAGTTAGTCTACAACAAAACAAGGAGTATTCTTTTGAAAAGGATATTCTAAGGAGAAATCTCTGGTCTGATAACTTTAGGAGTTATTGTTGTTTTAAAATACATGATTAGGTCATTTAGTAGATTTAGTGAACACGTCGGAAAAGATTGAAAAGTTGGAAAACAATGTAGGCAAACCGTTGCTCATTGTAAGTAGGTCAAACAGTGAAAATACTGCATCAGGAGACATTTTAAAAATTCCAAAAATAAATGCGCACACCTACACTACCACACACTTCAGTGCAAAAAAGGAAACTACATTAAAAAACACATCTCCAGCGAAACTGCAAACTGAAGAACATTTATAATACATGTGGTGAAAAAGCAACACTAGTCAGGTGAGAAGAAGAACCTTAAATCCTCTGGTTACAAAAAGAGTGAAACACAAAACAATCTGTGTGTTAGGTGATAGTCACGGCTGTGAAATTTCTGCAATGTTGATGAGAACATGTAGTTTCAAGGCATCTGTTTTCATAAAGCCAGGGACTCCATTGAGTGAAATAACAGATCTAACAACATCAACTGACATTGCTAGTTTGAATAAAGACGATTTTGCTGTGTTAATAGGAGGATCAAACGACGTCTATAGAAATGAGACATACAAGGTTATTACAGAAATGAGGAAATGTTTAAATAATTTAACCCACACAAATGTACTCATTATGAACATCCCACATCAACATGATTTACCACCCTGCTCACGTGTGAACCACGAAATTAATGTTGCAAATGAGTGTATCACTGAAATGTGCACTAACTTTAAGAATGTCGATATTGTAGATATAAACAGATTGGAGCGAAGGTTCCATACAGTCCATGGACTTCATTTAAATACACCAGGAAAGAAATTACTAGCCAAAAAAATATGTACTCGCATCTCGAAGAAGAGTGAAGAAAAAAGTATAAGTGACAAACAAATGGAGATTAAGAAGTGCTTTAGATGAGTTACAAGCTGTGCCATCGGCCAGATACAAATTACCAAGTGGTTTAAACCGATTAGGTGAGAAACAAACAATCAAGTCATCAGCCAAATGAAAATCATGAAATGGTTTAAACCAAAGAGGACAGATGTGGATGAAGCAAAACTTATACAATCTCCAGAAATTAACTCACCTGTTGATTGCCACCAGCAAACAGAAGCCACACACAAGAAAGATAGCGAACACGTTTTAGGGTAAGTGCTGTATTAGAAATGCCATTAGATCAAGAATCAGAAACCATTTCAACTAAAGTTACTAAATACCCAGATTTTGCTACACTACACCATAATGTTCAGTCACTCACAAATAAAATTTCCATGTCAGAAGTACTACTCCAGTATGCACTAAACGTAGACATAATTTGCATTACAGAACACTGGCTATGAAATGATGAAGTAAAATTAACCTCAATCTCAGGATATAGATTAGCAAGTCATTTTAGCCTAGAGTTTTCCAAACATGGTGGCTCTGCTATCTTTGTGAAAGAACAAATGAAGTTCTGTGATGTCAGTAAAAGTTATATTGACCCAACTGAAAAAGACTTTGAACTTTCCATTACTAAACTGCCAGAGCTTAGTTTCATAGTTATTAACATATATAGAGCACCAAGTGGAAACCTGATAGTCTTCATGAATAAACTAGAGGTTCTGCTGAACAGGATCTGTACACTAAATATGAGGATAGTGCTTTGTGGGGATTTCAATATTGATTTTTCAAAAGACAGCAGCACCAGAGATGCTTTAATAAATATGACCAACACATTCAATATGATCCCCACAAGACACTGCCCAACAAGTTTAACAGAATGCACAAATTCCATTATTGGCCAAATATTCATATCAGAAACAAATTACAGTTTCACAAGCAGAGTACTGAGCATGGGTTATAGTGAACATGAGGCACAGCTGCTGTATATAGAAATGCCTACAAGTAGTAGTAGTTCCGAAAAAGTAGTTGAAAAAATAACCTTTTCTGAAGACAACATTAGAATTTTTAATCTCTTACTGGCAAAGGAAAACTGGGAAAGCATTGCCACTCAGAACAATGTTGAAAGCATGTACATGAGTTTTCAGAGCATCTTTCTTCACTATTTTAATGTAGCATTTCCAAAATTAGTAACAACAGTAAAACCTAACAATCATAAGCAATGGGTAACTGTAGGCATAAAAATTTCCAGTGAGAGAAACAGATTTCTGCAGTACTATTGTAAGAAATACAGAGTAACCCAAGAATTCACAGATTATTCAAAAGCCTACAAAAGAATCTATGGTAGAGTAGTCAAAGAGGCAAAAATTATGTGGAATGACAATTTGATAAGAAACTCATCTAACAAAATGAGATCCACATGGAGAGTTATAAAGAAAGAAACTTGTAGTTCAGCTCCAAAGAAAAAGAATGGATCATTAACACTAGAAGTCTCAAAAGTCACAGACCCAAATTCAGTTGTGGAAAAATTCAATGAATACTTCATTTCACTAGCTGAAGACCTCATTCAAGTACACTGTCAAGGACCAGTCCCAAGTTTCTCCAGCAAGTTAGTGATCTCGACTGCTTCTATGTATGTTTATGAAACAAACTCCAATGAAATTATAAGTAAAATTAAACCATTAAGCAATAAAATGCAAGTGATCTTGATGAAGTACCTGATTTCATATTAAAAGCATGTGATCACCACATAGCAAACCCCTTGGCAAACATTTTCAACCTGTCTTTAAAAACTGGTGTTTTTACAGATATTTTTAAAATAGCAAAAGTTTCACCACTGCTAAAAAAAGGTACTTCTTCAAAAATATCAAACTACCGATCTGTGTCACAGTTAAGTTCCTTCTCAAAAACTCTAGAGAAACTCTTCTACAACAGGCTTTTAAGTCTCATAAATAAATATGCACCTCTTACAGTACAACAACAAGGTTTTAGAAAGACTAAATCTACACAAACAGCAATTTTCGAATTCTTAGACTGCATCTTAAAATCCCTTGATCAACATAAATTAGCTGCAGGTATTTTTCTAGATCTATCAAAAGCCTTTGATGTCCTGGACCATTACATTCTGCTCAAAAAAATTAGAAAGTCAAGGCGAAAGAGGTGTAGCCCATAGCTGGTTGAGTTCATACCTAAAAAACTGGAGGCAGAAAGTATCACTTCACTATGAATTCAACAAAATGAATAAAACAAGAAACAACTCATTTCTTTCTAACGAATTACCAATAAAATATGGTGTACTGCAGCGCTCAATCTTAGGTCCACTACTCTCCTTTATTTATGTGGACGACTTAGTTGAATATATGAGTCCCACACAAACTATCCTGTTTGCTGACGACACCAGCATATTGCTCAATGGATCCAGTCCAGAAACTTTGCAGTCCACAGCAGAAAGTTCTATGAAAAGACTTTCTGAGTGGTTCACAAAAAGCAAACGCATTATAAATACTGAAAAAACTGTGTGTGTTGATTTTCATTTAATTCCTCCGTCTAATCAAATCTCTATTCAAGCACAATTAAAAAATGATCCCCTAGAAAATGTAAGTGCCACAAAATGTTTGAGTCTATGGGTTCAGCAAGACTTAAAGTGGGACACACAATATAAATAACTTTTCTAGAAAACTATCATATGTGTGCTATGGCCTAAGAGTTTTAAAGGCTACAGCAAGCAAAACAACAGTACTGCAGGCATACTATGCTCAGTTCTACTCACTAGTCAGATATGGGATCGTTTTCTAGGGATACTCAACTCACAGTGTAAAGGTTTTTAATGCAAAAAAGAGCTCTAAGAATAATTTGTGGCCTGAAAAATATGGAGTCCTGTAAATCCCATTTTACTGAGCTTGGTGTTCTAAATGTTCCAAGTTTAATCATTTATGAAACTATCTTGTTCACTAGGGACTACCTCCTGAAAACAGGCAAACTGCTACAGAACAAAAATGTACACAACTACAGTACCAGAGGGGAATCAAATATACATCAAATATCACAGAACAACCACCTATCAGAGGAGTATAATTAACATTGGTGTAATACTACACAATAAGATACCAGAGGAAATAAAAAATGCTACTCATCCAATATTTAAAGCTAAACTAAAGGCATTCCTAATAAAGCACTGTTTCTATTCTGTCAGAGAATTTCTGAATACATAGCAAAATTAATTGTAATAGGTACCTATTTTTAATTTGCCTACTATTTTGCTAATACTATGTATTATTGTAACTTTTATTTCATCTGTCCAATATCAATTGTACAATTTTTGCTGTATGATAAAACTGGACCAATAAAAAATCAAATTGAAGTAGCCACCAGAAAGATCGCGGGGGAAGTCCCGTCCACCAGAGGGCACGCGAGAATTCGGCCGTGCCCTCTGCTGGCGGAACAACAACAACTCAGGCAGCATGGGCCGTGCCCAGTCAGTTCACATCGGGCATGCCTAGCAGACAGTTCCTGGCCTACACTATGTGAAGTGCGACGGAAAATGTGAATCGTGTTACTACACAATTGGTGACGAGGATGGGATTGTTCTTTTGCGTGTTGCGTCGTTGTTCCGGTTTCGCAGCTTATCCACGGCATGGAGGATTTGTGCCGGTTTTGTTTGAGCAGCAGACAGAGCTCATGGCAACCATGAAACAAGTGCTTTCGGCGTTGCTCTCCACACAGTCTGCTCCAGCGCCATTCCCTACTCCCTTTCCCCCGTATGACGAGACGACGGAGGATTGGGATGCTTATGAACATCGTCTTTGGCAGCATTTCCAGGCGTTTCATGTTGCTGATGCAGAGGTATGTCATGCTCTTTTCTTGTCTTGGATATCTCCCTCACTGTATCACGTTTTGCAGCAGCTAGCGCCATTGCAGGAACCCTCATCCTTGTCTTTTGACGCATTGTGTTCACTGCTGTCTTCATATTATCACTGCTGCATGCATGTTGTGGTGGCTATGGTCAAGTTCTATCAATGCAAGAAGCGGCCCCATCAGTCTTACTGGGCGTGGGTCGCTACCCTGCACGGTCTTAGTCGCAAGTGTCATTTTGTCACGGAGCAGTCGCGAGAGTCGTATGCCCACGTTATGGTGCGCGACGTCATTGTTCGTTCGGCCCCTGACAGGGAGGTCCAGCAACGGGCCCTGCAGTTAGAAGACCCTTCCCTTGAGGAAGCCCTGTCCATTGCTCAATCGTATGAAGTCTCTCACTCTGCAAGTCAACAGTTTGAAGCGTGGTGCGACGTCGCAGTGGTTCAGGGCGGTGCATCCGCGTCCACTGCGTCTGGGGTGGACGACGTGCGAGCAGTACAATCCGGCCATTACGGCTGCTCCCGCATGGCGCATAAACAGAGTTCCGACCGCCAGCCCCTGTTACCATACTGTGCATCGTGCTATATACATTATGATTGGTCAGAGTGCCCCCAGCATTGGGCTGTTTGTCGCAAATGTAATAAAAACGACACATTGCTAAAGTTTGCCTCTCAGCCTCAAAAGAATTGAAGGAAGCAGGTACAGAGGACATGGACGTTGACATTCAGGAAGTTTCATCGGATCAGGTTCTCGACACATCGGCACACAAACTCTTTATCGAGGTGTTGGTTTGGTCGCGCCGATTACAACTGAAAGTAGATACGGGCGTGGCAGTTTCCTTATTGAATGCACAAACTTACTTTGACCTTGGGTCGCCCCTGTTGGCGCCAGTTTACCGGCGTCTATGTGGTTATGGTAAACAGTTCATTCCCCTACTGGGTCAATTCACTACCAACATTACTTACAAATCAGTCACTCTGCCTCTTACTTTTATTGTTGTCAGTGATGCGAGCTCCACTAACCTTTTTGGATTTGATGCCTTTCAAGGTTTTGGTTTTTCTATCGCAGACACCATACAGTTGGTCTCCAAAGATGTTCCCTATCAATTATTGGAATCTTTGATCTCTGGCCTGGGGTGTGTTTCAAACTTTGAAGCTCACTTAACATTGAAGGCGTTGGGTCGCCCACATTTTCTACGCACGAGGCAGATCCCCTTGGCTCTCTGCCCTCAGGTAAAAGTAGAGCTAGATCGGCTGACAGCCCTCAGGGTCATTCTTCCCATTTCTTCTAGTGAGTGGGCTTCACCCCTCGTTATTGTCAGGAAACCTTCGGGAAAATTATGTCTTTGTGGCGATTTCAAGGCTACCATTAATTCCCAATTGGTGGTGGACACCTATCCCTAGCCTCGTTCTGATGAATTGTTCTCTGCCATGTCGCGAGGCCAATATTTTTCAAAAATCGATCTTTCGGAGGCTTATCATCAGATACCACTTGATGAGGACTCCAAACGGCTGGCGGTCGTCAACACCCCGTTTGGCATTTACCAATACCAGCGGTTGGCCTTCGGAATATCCAGTGCCCCGGTGATATTTTAGCGTTATCTTGAGCACGTCAGGTCGACAATCCCTCATTGTATTAATTACCTGGGCGACATAATTGTCACAGGCCACAGCACGGAGGAACACTTGCACAACCTTCGAACCCTCTTTCTCAAATTCAGGTCCGTGGGCCTGCGTTGCAACCTGTGTAAGTCGAACTTCTTCCAACCGTCCGTTGAGTATGTGGGCTACACCATCTCTCGGCATGGCGTCCAGCCGCTAGGAAGTTTGGTCCAAGGTATCGTCAACCTTCCGTGGCCCGCTTCGCTGAAGGAGTTACAAGCTTTTTTAGGCAAGATTGCCTATTACTACTGGTTCATTCCCAGGGCTTCCACCATAGCCCGCCCCCTGTATTGCCTTCTGCACAAGAGTGTTCCTTTTGACTTGTCGCCTGCATGCGAGCGAGCATTGACCTCGTTGAAGGGCCTCCTCACGTCAGCGCCTTGTTTGGCTGGTTTTGACCCCAATAAGCCGTTGGTCCTGGCTAGAGATGCTTCGCAGTATGGGATGGGGGCGGTCCTGGACCATCGCAACATGGATGGCTCCGAGCAGCCACTGGCGTTTGCATCTAAAACTCTTAGTCCCATGCAGGCCCATTACTCCCAGGTGGAAAAAGAGGCTTTGGCCATTGTCTACGCTGTTACCAAGTTTCACCCTTTCTTGTATGGCACGAAGTTTCAGTTAATCACTGACCATAAGTCATTAATATCGTTATATGGCCCAGCCTCTCAGATTCTGGATAGGGTGGACCACAGACTGCAGCGCTGGGCCTCGTTCCTCTCTAAGTACCATTATGACATTAATTTTCACCTTACCAGACAGCATGCCATCGCCGATGCTCTTTCCCGTCTTCCGGTGGGCCCGGATTCTAAGTTCGATCGGGAGGAGATTATGTGTTTTCATCTGGATGTGGCATCCCACTAAGTGGTTGATGGCTTCCCGATCACTAGTTCTAGAGTCGCCAGGGAAACGGCAGCTGACCCAGTTCTCCGGCAAGTAGTTCGCCTCATTCAGTAGGGGTGGTCGTCCCAACCTCCAGGCCGGGCCTTGGACCCTCTTCGTAATTATTTTGTTCTACGAGACCACCTCTCAGTCTTGGAAGGAGTTCTCCTTCTGGCTACCGATGATACAGCTACAGCTCCTCGCATGGTTGTTCCTGCAAGTTTGCGAAGGGAGGTCCTCACGTTATTACATGAGGGGTGTTTCCCGTACTAAAACCTGGGCTCGCAGACATGTGTACTGGCCCAGTATTGTCAGAGAAATTGAGCACTTGGTGGCCGCCTGTTCCCAGTGTGCGAGCCAACAGGCGTCTCCCAGGTCAGCGTTCTCTTCATGGCTGCCTGCAGCCCAAGCATGGGAACATGTTCACATAGATTTTGCGGGCCTGTTTCTCAATGGCTTTTGGCTCATTGTCATTGATGCTTATTCCTGATTCCCATATGTGGTTCGCTGCTCCTCAACCACTTCATAAGTTGCAATTCAGGCACTAGCAAAAATCTTTTCTGTGGAAGGTCTGCCAGTCACCCTGGTATTGGACAATGGACGTCAGTTTATTTTGCAGACCTTCCAGGATTTTTGTAGGCCCTTCGGTATTTGGCATGTTTGCTCTCCCCCCTTTCATCCACAATCGAATGGGGAAGCCAAGTGCATGGTGTGCACATTTAAGACGCAGATTAAAAAGTATGTGCACGAATTTCCTGCGGAGGTGGCATTGACGTTTTTCCTGACGGCATACCGGACCACACCGATGGAAGAACGCAGCCCCGCAGAGCTCCTCCACAGGCACCAACCTAGGACTCTGCTGCACCTCCTCCAGTCTGGTCCTTGCCAGTCTTCGCAAAACGGGGTACCCGGCTTTCCACCGGGTGTGTCGGTCTGGGCACGTGGGTTTGGTCGCAATCCACGTTGGATATCGGCGGTGGTCCTGCACCACAATGGCCGCCGGCTCTATACCCTGCAGTTGGGGGACCGGGAAATACGTCATCACCAAAATCAGCTACATCCACGTTTGGCCACCCACCTTCCAACCCCTTCTGGCTTCCCCATTGCCGGCACCTGTGTTGTTTTCTCAGGGGACACTACCACCCCTCCCACCTGTGACCCCGCCACACTGCGATGGTTCTCAGCCTTGGGAGGCTCCAGTAGCTCCAGCACTGGCATCACAATCGTTAGAGATGCCCCGGCAAGAGCCGGCCCCCCGCGCAGGCCCAGTTTCTCAGGATGCTGGTTCACCTGTGGTCGTCCCTTCCCCATCGTCCCCGCCACTGGGTCTTGCCCCTCCTGAGGTGGACCGGGATCTGGAATTTGACGGCTTGTCGCCCGTTCTGTCCCGGGCTCCGGTGGTGGGACAACGGGGGCGTCTTCATGTGGGTCACTACCAACCGTATTCGAAGGTTCCGGCTTGAGGGTTGGCAGATTACCCCCAATTCTAGACTTTCAATGGATGTGGAGGTCATCGCTACTGCACGACGTTCCAACTTCCGACACAGTGGGACACAGTGGCTTCACCGCCCGAAGGAGGAGTGCAGTAGCCACCAGAAAGATCGTGGGAGGTGCACATCGGCACGGCACGTCACGGACAGTAGTTGCTGCAAGTAAAGTCCCATCCACCAGAGGGCACGCGAGAATTCGGCCGCGCCCTCTGCCGGTGGAACAACAACAACTCAGGCAACATGGGCCGTGCCCAGTCTGTTCACATCGAGCGTGCCTAGCAGACAGCTCTTGGTCTACACTATGTGAAGTGCAACAGAAAATGTGAATCGTGTTACTGCACAAATCAAATCAAATCAAATCAAATAGTACAAAATTAATGTCTGCCAGTGACTAGCATGGTGCGAAGATAATATTTCTTGAGTTCTGTCAAATGGTGTAGGGATATATGTGATGTGCTAACTTAATTAGTCACCAGACATAATAAATTGCTTATAAACAATATTAATTTTTTTACAAATAATCAAGAACAGACATCTAACACATGCAAAAGAATTTGGAATGATAAGTACGTAGTAGTAATAATACCTCCTTACATTTATAGATTCTATGTACTTGACAGAAAACTAGATGCAGCTATTTATAATAATTACAGGAAACAGTGTGAGGAATGTGCTCAGTGAGGAATGTAGACTGTGAGGTCTTTCACTTAGTTTTATTTTCCATAGATTACTTGTCTAATTATTTATAATGATGTTTATCACCATATCATACTGTATGCTTCCTTACTATTAATTTTAAATAATTTTCTTTCATTTCACAAAAAAAACATGGTAGGCAAGAACTCTTAATTAAGCAACTACTAGAATTTTTGATCTGAAATTTTGATCAGCATGTAGCCTTCACAGTTTAAATGTTGTCAAAGAAATTTCTTAGTGATGTAGGGAGAGGTTACTGTGCCAAGATATAATAGCATGGAAGCAGACAACACAGATCACTGTTACTATGATGTGAGAATAGGTCTGTGTCAGTCTGGATGGCAATAAAGCTGCATGTCTTAACGGAGTAGCATGAGTCTTGGTTGTAGAGTTAAAAAAGTTATCCATTTTTGAGAATTGTAACTTCTGTACTTCATACATTTCCGAGTGAATGTTGAAGCCTGATAGAATTACTGTTTGTAGAACTGGCATTTGCAGCAGTGTAGACTGTTCTTTATTAACTCTGAATTATTTCTAGCTGTGTAGTTTGAGATTTAAAATTCTTCTTTAGTGATCTGGACTTAGAATTCGAAGCAATTGAAACTGCTTCAGACTTACAAATATTTCATTAATACACTTGTTTCATTATTAGTGCTCAAATTAATTGAACCTTGATTGGTTTGAAAATTAAATTGTAACTTCAGAAGTATTAAACCCAGTCTCAGAAATTTTTTATACACATCCACACAGTCTTACTAGTACTTATTGCAACCACAATGAAGCATGCAAGGTAAGCAGATTATTATCTTCTTTGTGGATATATATTTTCTTACTGAAGATTAATTATCTCTGTGGTGTCTAAAGCAAGTTCAGAAATAATCCCACATTTCTAAAAGTTTAATTACACCTCAGGTGGCTGCAGACAGTCAATTTCAGGAATATATTGTGGCGGTGTATAGTCACTCCTTATCAGTCAGTGATCATAGGTAATCATAATGACCACACATTGTTCCACTGATCTCTTGGAAATTTGCTAAAAAGTTGATTTATTACTACATTAAATACACTGATACCAGGGTAGACTTACTGCAAAAGGGACACCTATGCAATCTACCAGAAGACTTCTAGAGGATGTTTGTTGAATTGCTACGGGACTATAAGGTGATGTCATGAACAAAAATAGTCTCATATTGTAATTTATTGTTTTAGGTAAATCAATTTTCTCTGCAATCATTTTCTTTGGTCAGTCTTTTGAATGTTTTCTTTTATTTTCTGTTCTTCCTACTGTTACATCTTCTTCTTTTCATGGGTGGTCAAAATAACTTTTTTCTTCTTTTTTCCTTTTGTTCTTTTTTTGTCAGACATTTGATCATTTACATTTTCTTTCTTTCTCACTGCTCTTCTTCTTCTTCACTGCTTCTGAGTTTGGATGAACAGTCTTTAAATTTTCCATTTACTTATTTCTTTTCATTTTTCCTGCAGTTCCCTCCTGCTCCACCAAAAGTGGCTTATTCATCTGTATCATTTTCTCTTGCTTTTATATATGAGGTTTGTTCAAAAATTTTTGGAATGTTCATAATTTCTCTTCTGGTGCATTGGAGTGAAATACAGTTGGCATCCCTGCACATGCCCATGTTTAATATGTAACTACTGAAGTTTGATTGTTGTATGTCTGTTAGTTATTGTTCAGTGCTGTACTGGGTAGAACATTGTGTCACACAGTTTGCAAATTTCAAGATGACAGAGTTAGAGGAGCAACACGCCTGCATTAAATTTTACATGAAACTCAAGAAAACCTTTTCGGAGACACACCAAATGATGTAGGAAGCCTACAGTGATGAGTGCTTAAGCCATACTTGATCTTACAAGTGGTTTACAAGGTTTAAAAATGGCCAGGCAGAAGTTAAAGACAACACTCATTCAGGACACCCTTCAACATCTAACAAAAATGCTCATGTCAGGGACGTCAATGAAGCTGTACACGCCAATCAAAGACTGATTGTCCATAAGATTCCAGAAGAATGTAACATCTCAGTTGGATCATGTCATGAAATTCTGACACAGCATCTTGGAATGCATTGTGTTGCTGCCTAGTTCATCCTATGGCTCATGAGTCAAGACCAGAAAAACTTTTGCCTCATAGTTTGTGAAGAGGTTTTGGATCCCACAAATGAGACTGAGATATCCCTTAATAGAATCATAACTGATGATGAGATGTGGATCTATGGTAATAATGTTAAGGCTGGTGTTTAATCTTCACAATGGGCTGGGAAAGGTTCTCCAAGACCAAAAAAAGCTCATCAGGTTATGTCAAATGTCATAGCTATGCTGTCACTTTATTTTTTCTTACTTTTAAGGATTAGTTCACCAATAATTCATGCCACAGGGATAAACTGTTAATCGGAGATACTATCAGGACGTGTTGTATTGCCTGTGAGAAAATGTGAAAAGGAAACATCCTGAAATATGGTGAGACAATTCATGGCTCCTGCATCATGATAACTCATCTGCACATTCATTCCTTTTGGTGTTTGACTATTGGAAAAAAAAAAAAAAAAAAAAAAAAAAAAAAAAAAAAAAAAAAAAAAAAAAAAAAAAAAAAATCACTGTGCTGCCTCATCCTCTGTACTCTCCAGACCTGGCCCCTGCAGACTTTTTTTTATTTCCAAAGTTGAAAACCCCATTGAAAGAACAAATATTTGCAACAATAGACAAGATAAAAGAAAATTCACAGATGGCACTTTGCACAATTCAGAAAGAGGCTTACCAAGACTGCTTCTGGAAATGGCATTGGGAGTGGTGTATCAATTGTGAAGGAGAGTATTCCGAAGGAGACCATGGTCAATAAGTAATAGGTAAGCATAGAAAAATTTTGTGGACAAAGGTACAGAATTTTTTGAACAGACCTTGCACACACACACATTGGGCTTCTGGTGGAAGCGGGTGGAGCGGGAGGGGGAGAGGGGGGGGGGGGGGGAGCACTGGAAATAGTAAGCAAATTATCACTAATGACAAATGTTTATCAGCTGGTGCAGAAAACTTTGTGTGTTTTTCTTAAAATATGTATTATAACTGTAAACAAGTGAATTGCTCCACATGAAAGCAAGAGATAATTATAACCCATGGAACACACAAATAATTCAACTAGTAAAACCAGACCTCTAAAATTATGATACTGAAATATGTCACTTTTAGCCTTCCAGTGCGGAATCAATTATTACACTTTCTTTATCTGTCACCAATTTATATATTTATTTAGCATGTATTCATTGTCACTTCTAATTGCTTGCCAAGTTATTAGTAATATTTCCAAAACTTGAAACCACCATTACTACAGTTATGTGCATATATAATACCCACAGTACTTCTACAAATGAGCCATGAGAACATCCTGAGAGCACTGTTGGCATATTGTGGCAGTTATATTTGTAGTAAGTTATAATAAGAACATACATACCCCAACCTAAAATGATGTAGAGTATCACACTGCTTCTGTCCGAAAAAAGAGCATTGAAAACAAGATTGTGTAGGTAGAGGGCTTCCATCAATATCCAGCTATAATTAGCTAGGATGAAATATTGCCAAATACTGATTACTAATTTGCATTCCCATACAATTCTCTGGAAGAGACAAGGAAGATGTTAAATATATTAAGTATAAACTATAACAGAAAGAGTCTTACTATCTGATGGAACAAAATTTCAACATCTCAGTTTTTAGTGTAAATAAAGACCTCCTAATTATAAATTTCTATGATGTTTACATGGAGTATGGTGAACTTTAAAAAGAAAAATACATTTTCTTTATATATTTGCACATTTGAGCTGGTTAACTTTGTCCCTGCATAAGAGACCATCAGAATACATGCACTTTATAAAATTACAAGGAGACAGAATAACTGGCTCTTCAAAAGGAAGAATTTTAAATGTGTCTATCCACAGTACTGAAGGTAAGTGCTGGTCAGTTATTTCATCTCCCTACAATTTTTTGAATTTTTTGAATGAATTTTTCTAAATGCACAATTTATGTTAGACATATGTAACTATTAACAGTTATGGTTTTTGAATACACATAACCACACAACTGGCACAAAAACAACATCTTTTAGTGCAATTATAAACTGCAATAGCAGCTTCTACAAATGGTGTTTTTAAATTTGAGACAGTGAACAAGTTACTGGGCTATAACCTACAAGGTTGTTTGACTCTGAGTTCACAGTTAATCTTTTTTTCTATAATATTATGAAAGGATGAATAGATTACTACTTACCAAATAGAGAAGACATTGAGTAAAAAACAGGAACAACAAAAAGAGTGAGTTTATTAAAAAACTAGAAACCCACCTCGACTGCGAAAAAAGCAGCTAGTGTTAACCCAGGTTTCAGCGTAGATAACTATACCTTCTTCAGAACAATAAAACCCACAAGTGCCTAAGAAGACCTTTGTCAACGATTAAAAGAACACCATAGCTATACATTTATAAACGAAGAAAGGAAAACACAAACAGTACATACGTACAAAGTCAAAACCACTACGTAACTTAATGGTGTAAGATAAGTAGTGGTTTTGACTTTGTACATATGCACTGTTTGTGTTTTCCTTATTTTCGTTTATAAATTTATAGCTATGGTGTTCTTTTAATCATTGACAAAGGTCTTCTTAGGCACTTGTGGGTTTTATTGTTCTGAAGAAGGTGTAGTTATCTACGCCGAAACCTAGGTTAACACTAGGTGCTTTTTTCGCAATCGAGGCAGGTTTCTAGTTTTTTAATATATTAACCAACGATTACTGATGTGCTGTGATGTTGAAGGTTCTTAAAAAGAGTGAGCTTTAGACCAAAAGGCCTTCCTCTGCAGTAGACAACATACACACTTTTGCACAAGGACAACTCATACACAAATGACCACTCTGTGTGGCTGCAGCCTCAGTGACCAGAGAGAGTGGTCGTGTGTGTGTGTGTGTGTGTGTGTGTGTGTGTGTGTGTTTTCTACTTTGGACGAATGGAAGAAGGCCTTTTGGACAAAAGGTTGAATGTACAGCAGTCTTTTTGTTGTACCTGTCTGTGACTCAACACCCCCTCTATAACATGTGTAGCAATCCCTCCTTTTCATAATATTGTCATTATCCCAGCCCCAATTTCCCATGCTCGTTTCTTGCTGTAGTAAATATACAGTTGCATGCTCATATATGAGTTTTCATCAGTATTAATTGCAAACTCTTTTAATGTCAAGATTACTGGAATATAAAAAGGTGTTGTTAGCACATCTGTCACACTGGCAATGACTTGGAATATTCCGCTGGCAATAATAGGAAGGATGAAAAATAGTCTTCTTCTTTTCCTTCTTCTTCTCCACTTAAAGTATTATGCCTTCCTCCACTGTGGTGCCCATCTCTTCCTCGGCCATCCCAGATTCTTTTGGTCTCTACTGGATTATAGCTTCTGACTTATTTAAGCTAGTCTGCTGCAATTTATTATGTTAACTTGTTCACTCCATTTTCAGTTTTGCTTCCTAAATTAAATATCTTTAATTCCTTCCTAATGTCACTGTTTTTTAATCTGTCTGCTCTGGTAAAACCTTCCACAGCCCTAAGAAATCTGATTTCAGCTGCCTGGACCTTGTTTGTAAATGACCCATGACTCACTCTGTAGAGCAATGTGAGGATAGACATTGCTTTATAAAACTTCATTCATGATATTTTTTGTGCCTTGTTCTGAAGTACTTGTTCATTGTTCCACGCTTTATGTCATATATCAAAGATATGAATCTAATTTGAAGAACTACACTACTGGCCATTAAAATTGCTACACCATGAAGACCACGTGCTACAGATGCGAAATTTAACCGACAGGAAGAAGATGCTGTGATATGCAAATGATTAGCTTTTCAGAGCATTCACACAAGGTTGGCGCCAGTGGCGACACCTACAGTGTGCTGCATGACGAAAGTTTCCCACCGATTTCTCACACACAAACAACAGTTGACCAGTGTTGCCTGGTGAAACATTGTTGTGATGCCTCGTGTAAGGAGGAGAAATGCATACTATCACATTTCCGACTTTGATAAAGGTCAGATTGTAGCCTTTTGCAATTGTGGTTTATTGTATCACAACATTGCTGCTCACGTTGGTCGAGATCCAATGGCTGTTAGCAGAATATGGAATCGATGGGTTCAGGAGGGTAATATGGAATGCCGTGCTGGATCCCAACAGCCTCATCTCACTAGCAGTCGAGATGACAGGCATCTTATCCACATGGCTGTAATGGATCGTGCAGCCACATCTCAATCCCTGAGTCAACAGGTGGGGACGTTTACAAGACAACAACCATCTGCACGAACAGTTTGATGATGTTTGCAGCAGCATGGACTATCAGCTCGGAGACCATGGCCGCGGTTACCCTCGATGCTGCATCACAGACAGGAGCACCTGCAATGGTGTACTCAACGACGAACCTGGGCGCACGAATGGCAAAATGTCATTTTTTCGGATGAATCCAGGTTCTGTATTCTTCATCGCCATACTGGTGTATCACCCGGCGTGATTTGTATGGGGTGCCATTGGTTACATGTCTCGGTCACCTCTTGTTCGCATTGATGACACTTTGAACAGTGGACGTTACATTTCATGTGTGTGACCCGTGGCTCTACCCTTTATTTGATCCCTGCGAAACCCTACATTTCAGCAGGATAATGCATGACTGCATGTTGCAGGTCCAGTACGGGCCTTTCTGGACGCAGAAAATGTTCGACTGCTGCCCTGGCGAGTACCTTCTCCAGATATATCACCAATTGAAAACGTTTGGACAATGGTGGCCGAGCAACTGGCTCATCACAATACACCAGTCACTACTCTTGATGAACTGTGGTATCGTGTTGCAGCTGCATGGGCAGCTATACCTGTACACCCCATCCAAGCTCTGTTTAACACAATGCCCAGGCATATTAAGGCCGTTATTCTAGTATAATATATTTGTCCAATGAATACCCGTTTATCATCTGCATTTCTTCTTGGTGTAACGATTTTAATGGCCAGTAGTGTATGTTATGACAAGTGTGACAAATATTATGTTTGAACTGGAGAAAAAACAGCAAAATAAATCATCAAACATAAAAGAAAAGTGTTCAGTCATTTATAAATTAAAAACCACACCAATTTCTGAAAAGTTTTGATAAATGAATTTTAACCCTGGGAGCACTGAAACTATCAATTTATTTTTATGATTACCATCAGTAAACCATTGTGGAAAGATTGTTTATATTTGGGGGCATCAAACACGATCATTGAGATTTAGACTGAAATACTAATAAATATTCTGTTTTTCAGTGAATGTTATGAATAAATTTCACACTATATAAAAGTTTGGATGATGACGAAAAAGAACAGTGCATCTGAGATGAAGCTTGTGGAAAACTGAGGAGCAACTGGGCCACACTGTTGAAAACAGTCAGGGATCTGGACTGGAACTTTATGAGAAAAGTATGTTATTATAAGTGGTGTAGTGTATTTCTAATTAATTTTTTGATTGCAGAAAATAAAATGTAACTTTTTCAACATGATGAAAACAAAGCGAAAAATTTAGAGGACAGTGGGTCATGGGGGTTAATGCTGGATCAGTCTTTAGAACATTCAGAAGGATCAAAGAAATTAGATACAACTGAAATGTTCAGAATGCTTTTGTTGCAAATTAAAGAGGGCAATGCTTCCATCAGTGAATAATTTAGGTTGCTAATGGAGGAAAATAATAAAAGACTTAGCAGAACTGAAAACTAACTTGAAGTTTATAATGAAAACATCTCTGACTTAAAAATGAGGCACTGAAAGAGGACTTAGTGATGCAACAGTTAGGAGCATTATTAATAACGACAGTGAAAACGATTTTGAGCGTTGAAGCAGAAAATTCAATGGAAATTGCCAACGCTGCCCTTGTGGTATAAGATGAAAATTCAGACACTAAGAAAAGTATAGGAACAAACAAGGCAGTGTGGTTTCAGTTGCCTGAGACTACAGTCATATGTGTGAGTTGCATTTGTGTGTGTGTGTGTGGGGGGGGGGGGGGGGGGGGGGGTCTATTTTCGATAAAGGCAATTATAACAAATGCAGATTTATTTTAAGCTCAAAATAGTAAAGTTTAGAAAAATATAAGAAGATAACTTGACAGAAGGTATATTTAAATAAGTGCTAGGAGTTATCAGACCATTACATTGAAAATGCTTGTAACATAAGTGAGAACAGTTTCATGATGTTACCTCAGTCTAGTCGTGACAAACTTCTGCCTAATTTAACTGACATTGGAAGTTATTATTATTATTATTGTAAATGTTTAAGACTGTTGTAAAGTTCATTATAGGGTAAGACATACAAAATCAGAGTTGCCGGTAATGTGATTACTTGCAAAGTTTCAAACAAATGTGCTAAAAAGAAAATGAAGCTTGGATGAAGACAACATTGCACCAAAATTTTGTGTATATATGTGAAAAAATTGTCATATGCAAAGAGATTTTCATTAGTAGAAACAGATGCAGAAGTCAGTGATGATGAGGATGAGCTGCAGTATTACTTCTGATTTTCATCTTCTCATATTGCAGGTGCAGGTGAGCACCTGTCTACCTTTACACATGTTCTTTGACTGTCTCAATAGGTTAAGTGTCTTTTGAGCTACAAGTTAAGACGTCTAGTGCTAAGTGCAATCTCACAATAATTCTACTGTCTGGTTAATGAGGAAATTTATTGTGACTTTCTTTGGTTGAGAAGAGATGAAATTTTTTACACTTTGAAAATCTTGTACCATAAAACACGATTTTTTTTTGTTTTTACATATTTTACACTATCTGAAGCTAGGAAAGTTTAAATAATGAAATATCTCTTCCAGCTGAAGATGACTATGTTGTGTTGATGAACTACTATTGGGGACGATTGAGGATATTTGACAATTAAAGGAAAAAAGACTACATTTGGGGGAAAATTGCTATTTTGAAGAAGTTTTGACATTGGTCCTGAAGTAACTTGCTCGCTGTTTACACATTAAATGTATCTGGATCTGTTTCAGTGTATAGAAATTAATGAATTCTGGCCATGTTTAGAAAACTACTGTACATGTACCCATAGAATCTGTTTTGTTATATCCTAAAAGGTGAGATGTGAGACATAACTGTATTTTGCTGCAACATTATTGGTCTAGTCAGTTGTTAATTATGATTATTCTGGAAACATCTAAAGATTTAGCATGAGACCTCAATGTGGACAGAAACCTTAGAGTTACAGTTTTGTACACACATACATTAATCCTTGTTCCATTTCATAATGACCTGGAAGTCACTTTAACATAAGTTTTCTTTATGCAAAATCATTAACCCCCCCCCCCCCCCACACACACACACACAGTTACTACTTCATATCTAAGAACTCATCTGTTGAGTAGAAGGTGTTGTCATTCAGAAATTCTTTTAATTTGCTTTTAAATGTTGGTTGGCCTTCTGTTACACTTTTAATATTATTTGGCAAATGACTAAAGATTTTTGTGGCAGCATATTTCACCCCTTTCTGTGCCAAAGTGAAATTTATTCCAGTATAGTGAATTTCATCCTTTCTTCTAGTGTTGTAGCTATGCACGCTGTTATTTTTGAATTGGGATGGGTTATTAATGACTAATTTCATAAGTGAATATATGTATTGTGAAGGTACTGTGAATATCCTGAGTTCCTTAAATAAATGTCTGCAAGGTGATCTTGGGTGGGCTCCAACTGTTATTCTGATTACACACTTTTGTGCAATGAATACTTTCTCTCTTAATATCAAATTGCCACAAAATATGAAGCCATATGAAAGCAATGAATGAAAACGGGCATAGTAAGCTAATTTACTGATACGTTTATTGGCAAAATTTGCAGTAACCCTAATAGCATAAGTAGCTGAACCTAACCATTTCAGCAGATCATCGATGTGTTCCTTCAAATTCAATTTCTCATCGATGCACACACGAAGAAATTTTGAGTATTCTGCCTTAGCAACAGACTTCCATTCATAGTCTATATTTATCGATGGTGTTATACCATTTACATCTACATCTGCATGACTGCTCTACAATTCACATTTAAGTGCTTAGCAGAGGGTTCATCAAACCACAATCATACTATCTCTCTACCATTCCACTCCCGAACAGCATGTGGGAAAAACGAACACCTAAACCTTTTTGTTTGAGCTCTGATTTCTCTTATTTTATTTTGATGATCATTCCTACCTATATAGGTTGGGCTCAACAAAATATTTTCGCATTCGGAAGAGGAAGTTGGTGACTGAAATTTCGTAAATAGATCTCGTCGTGACGAAAAACGTCTTTGCTTTAATGACTTCCATCCCAACTCGCGTATTATATCTGCCACACTCTCTCCCATATTAGGTGATAATACAAAATGAGCTGCCCTTTTTTGCACCCTTTCGATGTCCTCTGTCAATCCCTCCTGGTAAGGATCCCACACCACGCAGCAATATTCTAACAGAGGACGAATGAGTGTAGTGTAAGCTGTCTCTTTAGTGGACTTGTTGCATCTTCTAAGTGTCCTGCCAATGAAACACAACCTTTGGCTCGTCTTCCCCACAATATTATCAATGTGGTCTTTCCAACTGAAGTTGATCGTGATTTTAACACTCAGATACTTAGTTGAATTGACAGCCATGAGAATTATACTATTTATCGAGTAATCAAATTCCAACGGATTTCTTTTGGAACTCATGTGGATCACCTCACACTTTTCGTTATTTAGCGTCAACTGCCACCTGCCACACCATATAGCAATCTTTTCTAAATCGCTTTGCAACTGATACTGGTCTTCGGATGACCTTACTAGACAGTAAATTACAGCATCATCTGCGAACAACCTAAGAGAACTGCTCAGATTGTCACCCAGGTCATTTATATAGATCAGGTGTCAGCAGAGGTCCCAGGACGCTTCCCTGGGGAACACCTGATATCACTTCAGTTTTACTCGATGATTTGCCGTCTATTACTACGAACTGTGACCTTCCTGACAGGAAATCACGAATCCAGTCGCACAACTGAGACGATACCCCATAGGCCCACAGCTTGATTAGAAGTCACTTGTGAGGAACGGTGTCAAAAGCTTTCCGGAAATCCAGAAATGCGGAATCAACCTGAGATCCCCTGTTGATAGCGGCCATTACTTCGTGCGAATAAAGAGCTAGCTGCGTTGCACAAGAACAATGTTTTCTGAAACCATGCTGATTACGTATCAATAGATCGTTCCCTTCGAGGTGATTCATAATGTTTGAATACAGTATATGCTCCAAAACCCTACTGCAAACAGACGTCAGTGATATAGGTCTGTAGTTCGATGGATTACTCCTACTACCCTTCTTAAACACTGGTGCGACCTGCGCAATTTTCCAAACTGTAGGTACAGATCTATCGCTGAGCGAGCGGTTGTATATGATTGCTAAGTAGGGAGCTATTGTATCAGCGTAATCTGAAAGGAACCTAATCGGTATACAATCTGGACCTGAAGACTTGCCCGTATCAAGCGATCTGAGATGCTTCGCAACCCCTAAGGTATCTACTTCTAAGAAACTCATGCTAGCAGCTGTTCGTGTTTCAAATTTTGGAATATTCCATTCGTCTTCCCTGGTGAAGGAATTTCAGAAAACTGCGTTCAATAACTCCACTTTAGCGGCACAGTCGTCGGTAACAGTACCATCGGCACTGCGCAGTGAAGGTATTGACTGCGTCTTGCTGCTTGTGTACTTTACATACGACAAGAATTTCTTCGGATTTTCTACCAAATTTCGAGACAATGTTTCTTTGTGGAACCTATTAAAGGCATCTCACATTGAAGCCCGTGCCAAATTTCGCGCGTCTGTAAATTTTAGGCAATCTTTGGGATTTCGCATTCTTCTGAACTTTGCATGCTTTTTCCATTGCCTCTGCAACAGCATTCGGACCTGTTTTGTGTACCATGGGGGACCAGTTCCATCTCTTACCAATTTATGGGGTATGAATCTCTCAATTGCTGTTGCTACTATATCTTTGAATTTGAGCCACATCTCGTCTACATTTGCATAGTTAGTTCGGAAGGAATGGAGATTGTCTCTTAGGAAGGCTTCTAGTGACACTTTATCCACTTTTTTAAATAAAATTATTTTCCGTTTGTTTCTGGTGGATTTGGAAGAAATGGTATTGAGCCTAGCTACAACGACCTTGTGATCACTAATCCCTGAATCAGTCATGATGCTCTCTATTAGCTCTGGATTGTTTGTGGCTAAGAGATCAAGTGTGTTTTCACAACCATTTACAATTCCCGTGGGTTTGTGGACTAACTGCTCGAAATAATTTTCAGAGAAAGCATTTAGGACAATCTCGGAAGATGTTTTCTGCCTACCACCGGTTTTGAACAAGTATTTTTGCCAACATTTCGAGGGAAAGTTGAAGTCCCCACCAACTATAACCGTATGAGTGGGGTATTTATTTGTTACGAGACTCAAATTTTCTCTGAACTGTTCAGCAACTATATCATCAGAGTCTGGGGGTCGGTAGAAGGAGCCAATTATTAACTTAGTTCGGCTGTTAAGTATAACCTCCACCCATACCAATTCATACTGAGTATCTACTTCAAATTCACTACAAGATAAACCACTACTGACAGACACAAACACTCCACCACCAATTCTGCCTAATCTATCTTTCCTGAACACCGTCTGAGACTTCGTAAAAATTTCTGAAGAACTTATTTCAGGCTTTAGCCAGCTTTCTGTACCTATAACAATTTCAGCTTCTGTGCTTCTATTAGTGCTTGTAGCTCAGGGACTTTCCCAGCACAACTAAAACAATTTACAACTACAATTCCGACTGTTCCTTGATCCAAGCACGTCCTGTATTTGTCATGCACCCTTTGAGATTGCAGCCCACCCCGTACTTTCCCGAGGCCTTCTAACCTAAAAAATTACAGAATTGTATAAACTGTGTTTTCTCAAAATTTAGTGAGAGTCCATTTGCAGAGAACCACTTAATAATTTTCTGAGAGACATTATTTGCAATTTCCTCAGCTGATTATTGCTTCTTGGGTGTGATTACTATACTTGTATCATCAGCAAAAAGAACTAGCTTTGCATCTTTATTCTGCACAACCCACCCATCATTTTGCACGATAATGCGCGGGAGCATAGAGCGCAAGCTGTGGCTGCTCTGTTTGGTTGATGGGACTGGGAAGTACTGTACCATCCACCATACTTCCCAGACTTAAGTCCTTGTGACTTTGATTTGATTCTGAAGATGAAGGAACCACTTCATGACATTTCCTTCAGAATTGTTCCAGAAATTCAACAGGCAGTAGACCACTCCATTCGCACGATCGACGGAACTGGCTCTGCTAACAGTATACTATGCCTTCCCCATCACTGGACACACAATGCTGGTGACTACGCTGAGGGAAAGTAACAGGTGCAAACATGTAACTCTTTTGTATTGGCTGTGAATAAGCAGTTGCCACTATTTAAGTTCCAACCTTTGGAAAAGGAGATTGTATGAGTACTCCAAGCAAAATAGTAATCCTGACTTTATTGGATATTTCAAAAAAATACAAAAGAATGCTAACACGAGTTACTTCAAAAGCAAAAAAAAAAAAAAAAAAAAACTAGAAAATGACAAAATATTGTGTAAGTTCAAGAATAAAACTAAAGCAACTTGACAAGTTATAAGGGAAGAAATGGGCACCAGGCCAGTTAATCACAGTAATATAGAGCTGATTGTGAATAAAGTAAACTAACTAACCTCAAAAATGTGGCTGGTGCTTTCAACAATTATTTCTCTAATATAGCACAGAAGTTAATAAATACACACCTTGACAAACAGCCTGTCAGTCACTCAGATCAAAAAATTCATCCAAACACATTTTTCATGTATCCAGCAACACCTGAGAAACTGTCAAGAATCCTGTAAGAATTACCTAATAAATGTTCAGTGGCTGTTGATTAGATACCAAATTTAGCACAACATTTATTGTGGAACCACTAACAGACATAGTAAATTCATCTTTTGAGAGTGGTGTGTTGCAAATAATCTAAAAACTGCAAAAGTAACACCTTTGTATGAGAAGGGTGATATTATTAACTATAGTCCAAATGAAGTATTAAAAGCAGTGGATGACAAGCAATATGTATCTAGGATATTTCTGGATCTAAGTAGAGCCTTTGATGTTACTGATCATGGCATTCTCTTGCATAAATTAGGTAATTATGGAATTAGCGGTCAGTCTGAAAGGTGGCTCCAGTTGTACCTCAGTAATCATCAGCAGATTACAGAAAAAATTTCTTGTTTTTACAGCTGTAAATAAATGACTCAGCAAGTAAAATACATGATGGATGTACTGTACTATTTGCAGATGACACTAATATTCTAATTAAATCACAGAATGAGGAAAATCTGCAGGAGGCTGCAATATCAGTTATGCATACCTCAAGGTACTAGTTCAGGACCAATAGGTTCATCATAAATTCTGAAAAACCTGTGGCAGTTAACTTCCACATCACACAAAACCTGCAAACTTGGTTTTCACTATTGAAGCAAAAATGTGTCGAATGTCATTCATACAAAATTTCTATGCATTCTTGTTCAGGCAGATCTGAAGTGGGACTTATGTATGGAATAATTTTTTGGGGGAATTCCACAAATTCTGTGAGAACATTTAAAATACAGAAAAAGATTATCAGGGTGATAAAAAAAACTAAATGCAAGGATTCCTGTAGACCCCTTTTTAAAACTCCCAAAATATTGCCAATGCCTTGCTTGTATATACATGAAATACTAATTTTCACAGAAGGGAGAATCTTAAGAAAGGAAAATCTCTTCAGACACAACTGTGATATACACACATATGAAACTAGGTAGAAGATGAATCTATACATGAACACAGTAAATACAAACTTATGCAAAAGAGGAGTGTATCATACTGGAGCTATTTTATATAACCATTTGCCTTCGTTACTAAAATGCATACCAATATTAAATGCATATGTCATATGCGAAAGTGCTCTCAAAAAAATTTGCCACCAATAAGCTGTTCACCCGACACACTATTGATTTATGTTAGCAAAAAAGACAAAACAAATATTGCCAAACAAGACAGCGTGCACAGCAAAGGTAGGGAGAAAATTGGTATGCTCTGAACAGCACGTACATGTAAAATCGCATGCAGACAGCCAAGGCCAAAATATAGCCACTGAATTTCAGCGCACAAGCAGTCAGAATTTTAATTGTACAATAAACCCAGGAGCAAAATTCAGTGCTGCTACATCAATGACTCAGGAACAAAATTTCTTCACTGAGTGAAAAGGACTTCCTGGAAGGATCAAATGATGTTACAAGGAATGAAAAAAAAAAAGCATATTTTAATCTCATTAAAAAAAAATCATATGAGCTGAGAGAAACAAACATTATTGTTTTTTCAGTGCCACATCGTTATGTCTTGAGAGAATCATCCTGTGTAGATGAAGATATCGAAAGTGCAGAAACAGAGTTGCAAATATTTGCAGGTGGTTTAAAATATAACATTTGTGAACATAAGCAATTTTGGAAAAAGACTTCAAACAACACACAGTTTTCACCTAAATAAACTTGAAAAAACCTTTGTAGTAACAAAAATTTTAGATGTAGTAAATAAAATCTCAAATGTGCAATGTGATGATACAAGAGTCATACCTCTCATGGACAAGAAGTGCATATTATCTGGAGACTCAAATGGAAAATCTGCTGTCAGCAAAGCTGCAATCCTCCAAGACAAATGTGAGCTTATGCTAATGCAAGTGAAAACCCCAAATGCAAGCAGCTCACAGAACAGCACAGTAGTTGTAGAAGAGCAAACACAAGAAATAAGTGAAGCAGCAGCAACATGATCATCAGAAGCAGTAGCAGCAGCAGCAGCAGCAGCAACAACAACAACAACAACAACAATAATAATACTAGTAGTAGCAGCAGAAACAACAACAACTGGAGCAGCAATGCAAAACACCTTACGTCGAAGCCATAGGCAAAATACATCTGTTCCATTCAATGACAATTTTTTATGGTTTCAAGCCAGGAAAAAAAGAAAACTGTGAAAAATCAGTCTGCCAACTCACAGATAATTCACTGTAATATCTTATTTCTAAACTCACAGGTAGAGTACAGAAGTATGAATATGGTTCTTTTTCATCAAAATGTGCTATCACTAGCTAGTAAAATAATTGAAATCCAAATCTTCTTAGAAAACAAATTAAAAACTACCTCATTATCATGTTTCACAAAACTTTGGCTTGATGAGGACAAGTTATGTATTGTGTCCCTCCATAACTTTGTGCAAGATTGTTATTTCTGTAAAAAATTCTTAAGCTTGGTGGAAATTGTACATTTGTAAGAAATAATACAAACTTCATAAATATAAAATTTGTTGTTGAAATAATGAACGAAAAAGCTGTAGAACTATCAGGAGTTGGGATTGTTGACACTAAACTAGCCATTATTTGTTTATAC
The DNA here is from genome assembly GCF_023864345.2 of Schistocerca serialis cubense. NCBI lineage: Eukaryota > Metazoa > Arthropoda > Insecta > Orthoptera > Acrididae > Schistocerca > Schistocerca serialis. Next base: position 1,045,159,505 of record NC_064638.1, on the reverse strand, counting down.
AGAGCTCCAACTGGTGACATAAGTATCTTCCTAAAACTTTTGGAATATTCACTTAATAGGCTAACACAAAGAAACAAAAGAGTTATTTTACATTGTGATTTTAATATTGACTTTGCAAAGAACATCAAAGAAAATAATGAATTTCTGAATCCCTTGAAAACTTTTAACATGAAATCTACTGTAGAAACAACAACTCATATCAAGAAGTCCTCGTCCACCACCATTGATCAGATATTTGTAAACACAGAAATGAACTTACAATAGAAACACTAAATATGTGCTTTGGGGATCACACAACCTGGTAGAAACTACAGTAATGAAAATATAAATCACTTTCTCCATTACCTGAACAAAGAAGACTGGAAAGATATTTATAACTGCAAACACACAGATGAAAAATATAAAAACTTCATCAGTAATTGTTCCTACTATTTTGAATTGTGCTTTCCTCTAACACAGAGGAAAATATACACAAGGAAAACAAAAAAATAAATGGATCACTTCTGGGATTCTGGTATCCTCAAACAAAAAAAGATTACTACACACATTTCCAAACAGCTCACGTCACCAGAATTTGATACTTATTACAAAACCTATAAAAAGTTCTTCAAAGATGTCAGACAAGCAAAAATAATGGCAAATGACACATGCATGAAAAATTCCTCCAATACAATGAAAGCCACATGGAATATTGTAAGGAAGGAAACTGCAGCAGAACAGGCAGATTTCCTTAAGATGAACTGCCTAATGGAAAAGTCAGCTGTGATAACTGAACCTACAAAAATTGCAAATAAATTTAATTCCTACTTTACACAGATAGCTGAATATCTTATAAATCGAATCCAAATGTACTCCCAGAAATCAGTCCATTTGTACTTAAGATAATAAATCTATTTTACTATATCCTACCAATGATAAGGAAATGCTTGCTATAATCAAAGAACTGAAGCCCAAATTCTCTTTTGTTACTGACAATAACCCTGACTACATCTTGAAGAAATGTGCTTCCCTTATACCCAGGCCACTTGTCGACATCTGTAACTGTTCTCTATCAGAAGGGGCGTTCCCAGAAAAATTGAAGAGAGAAAGAGTAGAACCACTGCTCCAGAAAGGGATAAAAACAGAAGTATCAAATTATAGGCCTATTTCTATACTATCTGGTTTTTCCAAAATAATTGAAAAATCTATTACAAAAGATTGATCAATTTCATAGAAAAAATAATTACTTCTCAAATACATAAAAAGGATTCTGAAAATTTAAATCTACTGAGACCGCTATTTTTGTATTCCTAAATGAAACCTTAAATTCAATAGACAGCAAAGAGCATATCTCATCCATGTTTCTAGACCTCTCCAAACTATTTGATGTCATAAATCACATCTTTTTTAAGAAAATTGAATCTGTAGGTATTATCTGCCCAGCTTGTGAATGGATAAAATCATATCTCCAAAATAGAAAGCAAGTAGTTGAGGTTGCTATCCAAGAAGGGAGCAAGAGAAAGTCCTACCACTCAGAAAAGCAGAGCATTAAGTACAGCATACCACAAGGCTTTATTCTATGTCCAATTCTGTTTCTACCTGTTTCTACTCTTTGTGAATGACTTGCAATCGACCAGTCCATACCATAATTACATAAAACTTCCAGATGACACAAATCTGATAATAAAAGAAAGGACCAGAGAAGAATTACTGCAAGCGATTAAAAAGTGTACCACCCACATTACAGACTGGTTTTCTGGAAACAGTTAAGTAATAAACACAGAAAAAACAGTCACAGTGAACTTACACAAAGTGCAAAATAAATGTCCACTAACACCAGACATAGAGTTGTTTACCAGAATCCTTGAAAACTAAGAGCTCTACAAAATTTCTCGGAATATGGATCCAACATGCAAAATACATTATAAATAAACTGAATATCATTTGGTATACTATCAAAATTCTTTCTGGTTGCACATCAAAAGAGACACTACGAAGTGTATACTTTGCCCAGGAACTCCAATATGGCATAATGTTTTGGGGAAATGCATCTGCCAGCAAAACTTATTTTATGTGCTAAAAGAGAATTGTAAGAGCCATAGAAAATGCTGCCTCAAGAATCTCATGCAACCCCTTATTTAAGAAACTTCACATCCTTCCACTACCATGTTTATATATCTTACAAGTAATAATATTTATTTGGAAAATCTTAGAAAATAGCAACAATCTTATATAAAATAACGAGAGTATCCACCTGTATAACACAAGGAGAAAGCAGGATATACATGTTCCACATGCATACACAACACTAAAACAGAATGTACTACTCTAAACATGTTACAGACAATACAATAAGCCACCTAATAACATTAAAACAATAAAAGACATGTCAACATTTAAAACAGTTGTCCATAAATATTTATTGCAAAATTGGTGTTATACTATAGATGAATATCTTGAAACATAAAAATTTGTTCCCAAATATTAAGAAAAGAATGAATAAAATGTTAATCAAAAGTTTTACATAAAAAAAACTGATTGAACAGGGTGGTCCATTGGTCGTGACCAGGCCAAAATCTCACAAAATAAGCATAAAACAAAAAAACTACAAAGAACGAAACTCGTCTAGCTTGAAGGGGGAAACCAGATGGCACTATGGTTGGCCCATTAGATGGCACTGCCATAGGTCAAACGGATATCAGTTGCATTTTTAAAAATAGGAACCCCCAGTTTTTATTACATATTCGTGTAGTACGTAAAGAAATATGAATGTTTTAGTTGGACCACTTTTTTCGCTTTGTGATAGATGGTGCTGTAATAGTCACAAACATATAAGTACGTGGTATCATGCAACATTCCACCAATGTGGATGGTATTTGCCTCGTGATACATTACCCATGTTAAAATGGACCGTTTACCAATTGCGGAAAAGGTCAATATTGTGTTGATGTATGGCTATTGTGATCAAAATGCCCAACGGGTGTGTGCTAAGTATGCTGCTCGGTATCCTGGATGACATCATTGAAGTGTCCGGACTGTTCGTCGTATAAGTACGTTATTTAAGGAAACAGGAAGGCACTTATTTGTGACAGTCTTTCTGTTGTGGCTATCTGTGACTCAGCATCTCCGCTATATGGTGAGTACTAACTTTCCTTTTCATAATATTGTTAAGTTTTGCAACATGCATTTTGCAAAGTATCTGTTGAAAACGATATATTTTTAACACATTCACCTCTAAGAATTATTGTACACATCATCTTACAGTCATTGTACAGTTCATAATAAATGTTTTAATACCCCACCATCAATTTTGTTGCATCTGAGTATTCTTGAAAGAACATTTTGTGTGGCTTGTCTGAGTACCTCTGCATGTTCCATGATGAGAGCAGCAGCATGGAGAGACTCCATCATGGTGGAAGTACATTATAGCCTTCGTGACCAAAGAAACATACTCAAGGAGTTCAACAACAATTTTTCCAAAAAAATGAAGATAATTATGTCCCATCATTTGCTCTTCTAAAAGAGGTCAGATGGGTAAGACACATGTGTACACATCTAGCCCAAAATCAAACATCCATTAAATATGTTCTGTCTCAGAAACCACTCAGAATAGGGCATATGTTCATATGATGTTTTTGCTTACAATGAGCATACCTGTCAAATCCATGAATAATGACCACTCCACCTGCCCTAACATGTATATCTATGCTGCCATAGCCTTTGAAAGGCAGTTTTGATCGTGCCTATATTCCTTCAGTATCTTCTGTTTTTGGTTATATTGGTTCTGCTGCTGCAGCTAATGGTGGTAGTTTTCCTGCTCGTAATAATAGCAGTCCTGCTGCTGATAATTATATTTTCACTGTGATTTGTGATAATTGTGTTGGTGCAGTTGGAATTGGATGTGATAGGGATGATTATGTTTGTTGTGCTATTGACTGCATTTCTGCAGGTAACAATATTATGGATACATTATTTCTTATTCTGCTGGCTACATTCAACATTTCCAGGATTTGGCTGCATAAACTGCAAGTCGTAGGCTTGGCACTGCACAGAGTACCACACACTTGGCTCTAACACTGTCACTCCTGAAGACATCTATGCCAGCCCATTACAATTTCCAGACTTCTGTTTAGGTGAAATCCATGTCTTGTGAAACTGTCTGTTTGTGGATGATCAACAGACAAAAACTGAGTGTTTTGATACGCTTTGCAGATCTTACTGAATAATTTTCTTATTCACACATGAAACAGTTATAAGGCTGTCTCTTTAGTAACCCTACCAGGTGTGCAAATGGAAGATACAGGTGTATGGGTATGTGTAAAATCACCCACATCTGGCAAGGGCATCAGCAGCAAGAGCACTGCCAATATTGCTGGCTGATCATGTGAACTTCCACAGAGGACAAATATAAGACTATGCATTGGTGGGCTCTCTCTCAATTGCTATCATCTCACTTCATCTTCTGGACCGCTTTAGCTTTATTTTGCACAGTACTTCGGCTTGTAAGTGAGCAAGTTTCTAAATCTGTTTAGTTTTAATAGGGGCTTTTGTACACCTTTGATTCAGGCATCTAAGCCATGATCAGTTCACTATGAAACAATCTATATTAGCACTAATGATGATAGTAATAAATGTTAGATATTCAGTATATGAGAAAATCTGATGAGAAGGAAATGGACACAAGTTAAGTGACAATAACTGTATTTGTTGTAAGAGATAAAACAATTATCTTTCTAGATATAGATATTACAAAGTTTCATTGCTTACCTCAGGTTGTTCTTTGAAGAAATATATACCACTTTTCTCTACTACATTGCTTGGGAGGCCAATAGAAAGAACAAAACTACTTTCTTTAAGTAGTGAAGCAAATGCTCTCAAAATAAATGAAAGAAACAAGTTCATGTGCAAAATATTTCGAGGGCACCACAATGTCCTGCAATGAAAAAAAACGTAAATTAGTGCCTTTTAAAGTGAAAAATGAATAACAGCTTAAGATCGATACCCTATATTTTAGTTCACAATAAACCCCAGTGATATAAACTGTTCCTCAGACCTGTTTAATGATTAAAAATTCTAATCCATTCTCAGAGGTAAGAGAGAGTGTTAAGCAAAAACTTCGGTTGTAAAGGTAATGTGAATTTTTTTTCAAATATTTTAAATGAGAGGCAAGGTGCTACATGGAATATGAGGCTCTGAAGTAGAAATTGGATATATACACAAATTATTATGGAGCAAACGTGTGTTAGATTCAAATAATGTACAATTTTTTCTTCTTAATTAAATGTTAGTAATCATGTGGAACACATTTACAAGTTCATTTATCATTATATTCAGCTTAAAGTCAATGCAGTAGCCACCAGAAAGATCGCGGGAGATGCACATCGGCACGGTGCGTCATGGACAGTAGTTACCGCAAGTAAAGTCCCTGCCACCAGAGCGCATGCAAGAATTAGCAGCGCCCTCTGCCAGTGGAAGAACAACAACTCAGGCAGCACGGGCCGCACCCAGTCAATTTGACATCGGGCATTCCTAGCAGACAGTTCCCGGTCTACACTACGTAAAGTGCGACAGACAACGTGAATCGTGTTATTACAGTTCATACCAATAATTACATGCAATGTTACCTCTTAATCAGATTATAATTATGAACAACCATGTCAAAATTCTGCCAGTAAGATTTTAATACCACAACCTCTTGGGACCATATATCCTATTCCAATCTCATTTCTAGTCTCCCAAATAGGGTATGTATATAATATACATAATATATATATATAATTTACACTAATTTGAACTGCTGTTTTGACATTGTTTACATTGGGTCTCACCAGTATATGGAATGAAGGAAACATGTTGGATTAAAAACTAATGTATCATCATAATTCACACACAAGACAACTTTCAGGTACATGGTAGGATTGATTTTGCTATTGAAATTGCGGAGTAATTAACCATTAAATTTCCGATATTTCCAAGTCATAGAGAGTAAGGTATTTTTATGTTTTGAAACCAGAAATTGTGTGAATCCCTAATAAAAATATGACAAGATGATTTTTCAGTCAGAATCAAGCATACTCACGTTTTAATTGGTGTTCCTTAATACAACTGTAATAACAACCATATAGAAATGTAAAATTTTACTCGTTGAAAAGTTAATTAGTTGCTTCTGGGCCATTCATTCAATAAAACTAATCACTCTGTTCAACTGAAAATGATAGCATGATTTTTCTTTAAGTTAGTTAAATACTATATGTTAAATTAATGAAATATATTGATGCAATGATAAAACATGTAATTTATAGTCTTAATAGAAACAAATTCTTTCCTTTCTTTGCATGAAATTATTCTCTTTTATTCCATGTAAATTTATATGTAATTTGGGAAGAAGTATGTAAAAACTTTAATTGTATAAATGCAAAATTTTATATGTAACAATGACAGTAAGTGTTTAAAACCATATAAATAGAGGCAATTTGTAAGTTGCCATACTTCAGTCTTAGACCAAATTTTGTATCAACAGCATGTAGTTAGACTTTGTACATATGCCGCTGAACATCTAGCATGCGAAATGAACAAGAAGCACTAAAACTTAATTAAACCATTACATGATATCCATGTAATGATGCAGTAACATCAAAATGAATCTATGGCAGCATCATGAGGCAACACCCCAGATTACGTGAGGTACATATAGTATAGTTAACATTGTTTTCCTTGTGTTAAACAACGATACACATTCCAGACACCTGAAAAAACATTTTCACCATGTTTTATTACAATGTCGTGAAAAGAGCTGGGATATGTATAAAACTTCATTGTATGCTAATGGTTATTAAGTTTTGGGTGAAATAATTTTTTACCATATACTGGGACATGAACAGAAACAAGGACCCATATGGGAAAAGTGGACATGTGAATAAATGGACCAACACTAACAGCCAGCAGCATGGACTGTCAGATGAGTACCAAAATATTACTTACATAACAGAGTATTGAAACAGTTAACTGATAAGAAGAGAAATTACATAATAAAGTCAGTCAAATAATTGTGTGTGACATACTTCACAAATATTATAGGAAAGATAGTTTTTGGAAGGTTTTTTTTTTTATCATCTCATCAAGTTGTGCAAAATTAGTTAAAATGAGTAGAAGCAATACGTTTTCTGCATGTGACCAAGGCGGAATCACAACAAGATCGGGTCAACAGCTGCGTGCATTGACACCGAATCCAAACATTCAAAGCCACGAGAATTCATCAAGTAGTATAATTTCACCTTTATTTGTATTTCAACAACCAGAACACCTATTAGATCACTTTTCTAAGTTACTAGATAGTAAACTGTCAGAGCAAAATAAAAAAAGTAGAGACAATGTCAAAAATAATTTCAGAAAAATGTTCTCAAAAAATGGACCAGAAGCTAGAAGCAATTAGGGAAGATGTTAATAAGGCAAATAAACAAATAAACAGTGAACATGAAACAGTATCCAATGTAGAATCTGAGGTGGATTGTCTGAAGAAGTTTGCTGTTACTGAATTACAGCTAGTTAACAAACATGTTGGCCTAGTCAACAAATGAGTAAAAGGAACAGAAAAGATTGTCACTGACAAACTTGACAGAAGAAAATCAGAGTTGCATAACAAACAGACTTATATAGAAACCAAAAATAATTTCCTTGACAAGAAACTAAAATTAAATTCTATACTTGTTTTAGAACAAATTTCTTCAGTAAACAGCAAGTGAATGAATTAACAAATAGTCTTCAAGCAGTCACCTCTAAAGTAATAAATCTAGAGATTAATATGTTTAGTAGTATATATAGTGGTAATAACATGTTTCAGAACAACTGCAGTAATGTTATTACCAAAATTTTTCTGGGTGATTTTAAACTCCATCCTGTCACTTACTTGTACTGGTGCAAGGACAGCTTTGCACCAGGCATGCCAGAACATATGAAAGTGAAATTTTTAAATCTATTTTAGATGGAGAAGATTTATCCTGGGCTAACCAGCATGTTAACACAGAAATGACATTTACAGAGTTTGAAAAATTATTTCTAAACAAATTTTGGTCAGAAAGTAAGCAGGCATGAATAAAATCAGAATTTTTGAATATAATTAGATACTGCAAAGGAGATATGAGAATGAGAGAATTTTGTGAAAATCAGCTTAGGACTTTAGCACATTTACGTAAATCACTTGATGCATTAATCCAAATTGATGTGCTGAAGTGGCGTTTACCTGACCATGTTCAGTGGAGTCTTATTTACAGACCAGACAACACTATAGAGGAATTTCTGAAATACGTAGATAAATTAGGTTGAGCTTGGGAGAACAATTTTCAGAATGGGGAGTTATCACAATACCACCAGAACAAAACAAGGACAGTTACTGAAATATTAATTTTTGGGATCTAAACATAGACAATAGGAAAATGACAGCCATAAATGTTAATTTAGTAAATATGTTAAGATCCTATCTCTTTTGTGGTAATGAAAGTCCTGCAAGGCATTTCTACTCTCTTGACAATCTAATAACAAATGTATACAAATGTGATTTTGAGCTAGGGTTATTTAATGTTGATTACCTGTTGGACCATAGAGGTATATGGGTGAAACTAATTACTGGAAAAAAAAAAAAAAAAAAAAAAAAAAAAAAAAAAAAAAAAAAAAAAAAAAAAACAACCAGGAAGAAATTCAGTATGTGAGACTATTTACAGGTAGAAATATTAGGAAGTGTAGAGAAGAACTTAGGTCTATAGATTGGAATATAGGGCACATTCCTCCAGAAATGTGGATGAAGCCTTCAGCACATTCCTCAAAATCATTTCTGAATTTTCCATACATGCTGTCCAAAGATTAAAAAACAAAAAAGTAAGGGAACCTAGCCACTCAACTTTACAGAAGTGGTTTTCACCTCAATTACAAAAACTGAGACTATTGGTAATTACTTGTCATGATAAGGTCAAAAAGGGATCATTAGATAAAGAAACTTACAAAAACCTAAAAACAAAATACAGATCTAAAATTAAAAATAGCCAAATGTAAGCCAAATGGTGATTTCATTAAAAAATCACACAATAAATGTAAGGCTTCATGGAAAGTAATAAAAGCAGAGCTAGGTGTGGACATAAACTATAAAGACAACACAAATGCTGCTAACATCACTGTTGATGATTTCAATCACTTTTTTGTCAACTCTGCCAAACTTAGCCTCTCAACTCAGGGCAACAAGAATTCCAATTCTACACATACACCTATTTTTCACCCCACATCTGGCAGAAATTTTCAACGGAACATTACAAACATAGTATTAGCTTGTAAATGGAGAGAAGTACAAGTAATTGATATAATTAAAGCAACCCCTAAATTAGGATACTCCAGATCTGAAAATGTTTATCGCCTGTCAAACTTTGTAATTTAAAAAAAAATTTTAGATCTCATATCATATCCTCTTTTCATACTGATAAACTGGACGCTCTCTAGTGGACACTTTCCAGAATGTCTCAAAAAGACAGTTGTCATATCATTTTACAAAAAGTGTGACAAGTCCTGTATCAATAATTATAGACCAATTTCACTTGTGCCTATTCTTTCAAAAATAATAGAATACTGCATACTGCAGCAAATATGCATACACCTATCAAAAAATGGTTCAAATGGCTCTAAGCACTATGGGACTTAACATCTGAGGTCTTCAGTCCGCTAGACTTAGAACTACTTAAACCTAACTAACTTAAGGACATCACACACATTCATACCTGAGGCAGGATTCGAACCTGCGACTGTAGCAACAGTGTGGTTCTGGACTGAAATGCCTAGAACCACTCGGCCACAGCAGCCGGCTATACACCTATCAGACAATAATATATTAAATGATTCTCAGTATGGATTTAGGTCAAACCTATTGACAGTCAAAGCATTTGAGTCAGAATTATCTGCCAAAGCCATTCAAATTGGCTTGAGTAAGGCTTTTGACTCAGTTAACCTCAAATTATTAGATAAACCATGTTGCTTTGGAATCAAACACTTGGAACTCTCACTAATTCAAACATACCTCAGCAATAGAAAACAAATTGTAAAGCATAAAGGCCAAAAGTCACAGACTCTAAGTATAAAATGAGGTGTTCCTCTGGGCTCAGTGCTTGGCCCTCTACTATTTATATTATTTGTAAATGACTTTCCGAGTAACATACCCTATAAATCTATCCTCTATGCTGATGACACAACATTGGCTAGTACCAGAAAGGATATAAACAAATTGAAGGAGGAAAGTGAAGAATGTCTTGAAATATCTAATATCTGGTTTAAGGCTAATGAGTTAACTATGAACCATGAAAAGACTGCCAATATAATCTTCAGTCTGTCAAACAGTAACACTGATTATCATCTATTAAACTACTAGGAATACATGTTGACTCGAAATTAATGTGGGACACACATACATATTATGTGTGTCGAAAGCTATCACGAGTTATCTACCTACTAGTCAAAATACACACATGTATTACACAAGATTTATTACTTCATTTATACTATGCCTTCTTACACTGCCATCTACAATATGGCATTCTTTTATGGGGTAACTCCCCAGGAGCCAAAAATTTTCACTTGGAAGAAAAAAAGCAATTAGATGTCTTTATGGAATCACTGACAACAAGTTCTCATGTAGACCTTATTTTAAAGACTTATAAATTCTCACAGTCCCATCTCTTTACATATATTGTTCCCTATTAAACATAAAAGAAAACTTAAACCACTACACTATAAGGAAATCTGTTCATCAACACAATACTCGACAATCAAATATCTACATCTACATCTACATTTATACTCCGCAAGCCACCCAACGGTGTGTGGCGGAGGGCACTTTACGTGCCACTGTCATATGATTGATATATCCACAACCAGGCTTAAGAAAACCCAATCTAGCTATGAATACATAGGCATACAATTATTCAACACTTTACCCATTTAGGCTCAAGTGGTTTCACTGAACATATTTAAAACTAAAACCAAAGTGTGGATGAAGGTAAATACTTTCTGTAGTATAGAATAATTTCAGAATAGTTGTAAAGATGATCTAATTTATTGATAAACTAAGGCTTACTGTTATGTATAGATATGGGTGTAGAGGCAGCTATAAGCTAATAGGGTACAACACTGCTACATTTTTTTTACCATGCAATAGTTTGTTATATGAAACATAATGTACAATTAGCTATAATTCTTCTGACGACATCAGTTGCATGTTAATGCTAATAAATTAAGGCTTACTGTCATGTATAGATATGGATGTAGAGGCAATTATAAGATAATATGGTACAACACTGTTATACTTTTACCATGTAATATTTTGTTATGTAAAACATAATGTACAAATAGCTGTAGTTCTTCTGATGACATAGATTTCATGTTAATGCTGAAAGATGGATAAAATAAATAAATCAATCAATCAAGATAGAGGCAGGAGAAGAACGTGGGATTCAGGCCACAGACACCACAACAGACACAATAATTCCAGATAAACAGAGTTGATTATGATAAAGCATTTTGGGACTTCATGCTGATGGAAATGAGGGAAAAGACTAGTAAAACAGGAAATACATTTAATCTTAGTACAGATAATTTGACTAAGTTATTTGATGAGAGTTATGTGTTTAGTAATAGCAACATTTATGATGATTCTGATGAGTACTGTTTAGATAACTTACTTTATGATGACAAATTTTTGCTATAATCTGAAAAAGATGTGGAGAAAAGAAAGAATCATATACCTAAGTTAAATTATGTTTGTGTGTCTGCTGGCACATGTTCTAGTACTTTTGATAGTGATTGTGATGAGGAGACGTGTAGTTGAAGTGGTTGCAGATGATGTTGCTAATGTGTATTTTGATGCTGTTGCTGATGTTGTATTTTATGATGAGTTAGATGGTTTGGTTTATGTGAAATTACTAAATAATGATATGAGTAATAGAACAGTAGGATATGATGATTTGGAATTGGTGAAACAGGTACATGAAAATCAATTGATACCTGTTGAGGTCAGTGAGATATTACGTAGTTGTTACAGCAAGGAGGATCAAGATAAGCTAATTAGTTATAAGATACTTAAAATATTGGAAGAGAATGAGGAGTCTGTATGAAAAGGAGAGAGCTGTGATAGTATTAAACACACAAGCAAGCACACCTCACACACATGTGACCACTGCCATTAGCAGCTCTGACTGTGACTGTCACGTGAATAGCATTCCAGAGTGTGGTGGGGAAGTGGGAGAGAAGAGTTCTGTCTGTTAGGGTATGCAGGTACCAGAGACTAGTGTCAGGATGTGGGGTGTGGGGGACAAAATGGGCAGTGGAAAGGGAAAGGAGCACAGAAAAAGAGGAGCAGGGAAGGGGAAAGGATGGGTGGGTAGATGGTTAAGGACTGTGAAAAGGGAGGAGGTGATAGGACGAGAGGGTGGAAACTGCTCAGTGAAGAGTGGTGGGATGGTATGTTACCATAGGTTGAGACTGATCTGGATCCTCCCCTCCATCACCAGGTTTTCTGAACTGTGCAGAATAGAGTTATCCTTACAACACATTCTTCCAATCCCAAAATTATCCTGCTCTCAACCTATGGTAACCTACTGCTTTGCTTCCCTGATTGTCTCATTTCCTGCTACTCTCCTTTTCCACTCCCTGCTTTTCCCACCACATACCACCTCCCGACACGGTACATGGCATTCTCTAGTCCCTGCACACCCCACCAGACAGTGCTCTTGTATCCTCCCACAATTCCCTGCTATCTCTTCCCCTTCCCTGCCCCACTCCATATTGCTGTTCACATGATAGTCACATTCTGGTCAGAGCTGAGGTGTGCTTGCTTATGTGAATGTGTACATGTTTTCTTTGCTGAAGAAGGCTTTGTCCAAAAGCTATAATGTATAACAGTCTTTTCGTTGTGCCTGTATGCAGATCAGTGGGTCATCTTTATGGTGAGTAGCTGTCTATCCTTTTCCTAATATTGTCAACATTCAGCACAGTGTATGCTCCAAGCAGAGTAAGATTCATTCTCCCTTAATTACCATGCTTCAGTATAGAGTAAATTCCATGTGAGATTATGTCTGATTCTGAGATTAAGATGTTTGAGTCATTCTCACCAGTAGATTTCCTTCCAATCAAGTCAAACTAGCTGATAGAATATAATGTAAATGGATAGATAAAAAAGTTTACTCACCAAGTGGTAACAGGAGAACACACACAAAAAGAGGTTTAACTTATGCAAGCTTTTGGAGCCAGAGGCTTCTTCTTCCAGCAGACGACTTGAAGCGTAATGAAGAGTGGTGAAGGAAAAGGACTGGAGAGGATTAACAGAAGAGGTACAGTTTGGAAAAGTCACCCAGAACCCTGGGTCAGCAGTGACTTAACGGACAGAATGAGAAGGGAAGACAGTTTGTTGGGACTGCAATGGATGAGATTTAAAAACCTGAGAACTTAAAAGTGGAAGACCATGCAATGAGCAAGACAGAGATTACTACTAAAACATCCTGCATGAGTTAATAAGAGTGAAATGTTAAGCGTACTGTACGTAACAGAGGTGGGAGGGGAGAACGGTGATAAACAGATAGGTCAGAAAATGAAAGATGTAGAAAACTAAACTGGAGTGAAGAAAGGAGTTGTTACGTGAAGAAATACTGACGTGAAAGGAATTAATGTAAATTTCGGCCAGGTAGGTGGTGAGAACCAAGAACATGTTGTAATGCTGGTTCCCACCCACAGAGTTCTGAGAAACTGGTGTCTGGAGGAAGAATCATGTGGTGAAACAGGCATTGAGGTCATGACTGCTACGTTGTAGAGCATGCTCACCAACAGGATGTTGTGTGTTGCCAGTATACACCCTCTGTCTATGTCCATTATCCTAACCAAAATAATTGGGTGGTAGTCATGCCAATGTAACAGGCTGAACAGCATTTACATAAGGGCTGGTATACGACATGTGTCATTTCACAGGAGGCCCTCCCTTTGATAGCATATGTTTTGCCACTTACAGGGCTGGTATATGTGATGGTAGGAGGGTGTATAGGGCAAGTCTTGCAGCAGGGTTGGTCACAGGGGTATGAGCCATAGGATAGGGATGGATATAGAAGGAGCATAGGGTCTGAGGGTGATGAAAAGCTATTCTTTGAGCAGTGGGAAAAATCTCAGACAGAATGAATCTCATTTCAGTGCATGATTTTAGTAAGTCATGGTCTTATAAAAGTAGCTGATTAACACATTTAAGACCAGGGTAATACTGAGTGTAAATTGTGGGGGATCACTGCTGTCAACTGCAGTGGGATGTTATGTGAAATCAGTTGCAATGAGTGAAAATGTGTACCAGATTGGGATTCAAACCCAGGATTTCCTGCTTACTAGGCAGGTGCATAAACCACTGCACCACTTGAAACACAGAGTTACTGTAACTGTATGGACTATCTTGACATGCCTCATGGTTGATCCACATTACCTCCTAGTGCCACCTATCTGCAATCCCTGTCCATTGACTTTATATTCACAACTCTGAGATTCCCACAGGAGATTGGAGGTATTTGTGCATCTGATGATGCACTGAAGAAGATGGATCCATTGTCCAGCTAGGTGTATCAATTATATGAATGTGCGGTGTCTATTCTTTCAGACGTGTCTAAAAGAACAGACACCATGCAGTATCTGCAGCTATCAAACATTATGTGTAAACTGATGGGGATCACTGCTGTCACTTGCAGCAGAACAGTATGTGGAATCAGCAGCAATGAGTGAAAATGTGTACCAGACCAGGACTCAAACCCAGGATCTCCTGCTTACTAGGTAGGGGTGTTAACCACTGCTAACCAAGACACAGCATTATTGCAACTGTGCGGACTATCTCCGCACACCACAGAGGCAATCCATAATCCCACCAAGTGCCACCTATCTGCAGTTCCTATCCACTGACTCCATGTTTACTACTCTGAGATTCTCACAGGAGATCGTAGCTTGCAATAGGTTTTTTTCACCTATCCAATTACATGAAAAATTGATTATTTTGAATGTTATATTAGCTGATAGAATAGTTTCTTTATGCTTGTACATATAATAGCTGATGTAGCTTTGATAGCATGAAACCTTAAAAAAGTTGTGTTTCAGCAGTAAGAATACAAGGTAAAATTGCCCACACTTGGACTTGTGCCTTGCATGAAGCAGTTCATGCTCATTACACTACATCATTGCTGGAGTGTAGTTCAAGGATGCTGCCACACCCCCTCTGTTCATCGAGCATGGATACAGAATGCAGTGCTACACCACTTCTCTAATGTTTCATGCCTTCTTACCCACAACAAGCCACAAGTTTTGACGATGATACATGTGTGACATCTCAGTAAAAAACTTTTGAAATAGTTGTGATTCACTAACAGCAGAGCTTTGTGTGACTAGCATTTTCTCAGCCCTTTAAGCAAGTGCTCTGTCTAAAGATGAATCCGTAAATTATATATCATGCTATTATTACTTTTGTGAGGTTCTTTACCTGCTTCATGTGGACATGTTCTTCAAGTAAGTGATAACTTTAAGATGTGTATATTAATATTGTTCAATAGATATATTTTAAATATGTTTAGAAAAGTTTGCAAATTTTTCTGTTTTCATACATTTAATCTTAATGTGCAGTAACCATGTAAAACACAACACTGAGTGAAGTAACACAAATATGGCTTTATTCATAAACCTCTGAACAGTAACACAAATTGGCCTCACACATAACAAGACAAAAGAGTCATACAGAAGGTGCAGCATAAGCGATACACAAAACAATTGATGTGAGTGCTACAAAATAAAACAACATAGCGAGTGTGAGTCAATGCAGCTCCTTGTATATATAGACACAAGTCACTGGTGGACAGTGTGGGGGATGCCATGCCATGTGCAAGCTTCCTGCGGGTGGCCTTAGTGCTCGGCTAATGCTGAAACAGTTGGCAGTTGATTTAAGTAGACACACATGGCCACGCTACACTTGGCATACTAAAACTCACACACACTAATAGCAGGGTACGGCACACCTCTCCTTCATGCAAAGAAGGCACCCCGATGAGGGAGGAGAAGCTGGTGATCCAATGAGAGACATATCTGTCAGATACAGTATGGCAGGAATATGGTTTCCATGGTGGGGGGTGGGACATCGTGTTGATGACAGCACCAAGGAGGAGGGTGCCATCGCCATGTTTGCATTGTCATCCGAAGGTAGGACCCAGTGTGGAGGAGATGGAGCTGGACCCACCAGCAATGATGGCTGAGGCGATGATAGTGAGGGAACCAGTGGAGGCGGCCCAACTGGAACAGCAGGCTGCAGCAATGGACGTGAGTCTGGAGACTGGTCAGCACCTGGCATCAGGAAGCAGGAACCCCAGGCTGCTGCATGTACAGGAGGCAGTCAATGGGATGGGGACACCTCCACAGGAGGTGATGCAGGTTGCAGTGATGGGGGCTGCACACATGAAGAGGTAGCTTCTGGGAATGAGCAGAGGTGCAAATAATCAAAGTAGCATGCCACCAACCCATTGGCCATACAGACATCTCAAAGATGGCCTCTTTGATGGCCAGTATCCACTTGGGCCGGCAACCCAACCTTCACGCCCCACCCATCAGTCATGGTGTGAAGCAGCCGGTTGAACCTGACAGGTGTGGCACAGGCCACAGAAGGTGAAGGAGCATAAGTGGCTGCTGACCATGAAGCAACTCAGCTGGGATCTGCTCCCCAATAGTGGTGAAGTGATAAGAGCACAGAAAATGGAGAAGGGCATCATCCAGCAAAGAATCGAACAAAACTTTTTCATTTGGGACTTGAACATATGCTCACCATTTGATTGAGGGTGGAATGATGGAGACGTAACATGACAAATGCCTTGACAGCAAAAAAACAGTTGAAAGGTGTGAGAAATGAACTGGAGCTCATTATCAAAAATTAAGGTACAATGCAACACCTCAATAGAAAAATCCCTCAAAAGCAGATGAATTGTGACTGCAGCTGACATTGACACACTGCAGAATGTAAGGACACCAGGAAAATGCATTCACAAGAAATAGCCAATAGGAATTCAAGAAGGGACCCACAAAGTATACATGAATGCATTCCCCTAGCTGGTACGGAGCAGGCCAGTGGGGTAGAGGCACTCTGGGACTGCTTTATGTAGGGTGCACTGCTCACAAGCCAAGACAATGTTGCCACCAATCCCTGGCCTAGCTAACAGTTTAGTGCAGTAAACTACCTAATGGCCCTGATGGAGAAGGCATAGGACCTGGTGCCATAATGCAGTGGGAATGACTACTTTGAGAGTGGTCTTCCCTGGACAATAGCAATACACCATGAAAACCAGAAAGGCAATATCATAAGGAAAAACAGTTTCAAAGGGATTTCATAGCCCAACCCAGTGTTTTATCTGGCCAGCCCTGTTGAACAAACAGAACCACCTGGCAGAGAACTGGGTTGGAGGCAATGGCAGCTGCAATGGACAAACTCATAACTATGAAAATAATGACTGTGGCATGTGTTTCAGTATCAATATAAGAGCAAAGCAATTCTCCACAACTGTAGTCAGGATCAGGACCCACAGGAAGGCAGGACAAGGTGACTGCATTGGCACATTTAGAAGTAGGTAAAAAATGGATTTCATAATTGTCATAGACAATAACAGCATCCAGTGTTGTAGGCAGTGTACTGTCTTGTCAGGCAAGGATGTGTGAAGGTTCATCAAGGAAACCAAGAGGTATGTGGTCAATAATAAGGTGAAACTTGGAATCATACAAAACAACATGAGTTTTCTGGAGAGCACAGACTATGGCAAGAGCCTTTTTTACCACCTGAGAGTGCTGCTGGGCTGGATTGAAAGATTTAGAGGCAAAAGCAACAGATCGTTCAGAGCTGTCAGCATATCAGTGCACTAGGACTGCATAGAGGCTGTCATGTGAGGCATCATCACCAAAACTAAGTACTGGTCTGGAGGGAACATAGCTAAACATAGGGATGAGAGTAGTTTGGAATACAATATTTGAAAAGCATGTTCACATTCCAGGCTCCAGCAAAGAGGTACATTCTTGTTTAACAAGACATACAACAGGTGGTCCAATGTGGCTGCCCGGCAGGAATTTATGGTAGGAGGATACCTTCCTTAGGAAGGCATGATGCTCCTCCACGGACAAGGGGCAAGGCATAGATGTAACAGCAGAGATGTGGTCTGGCACAGGGCAAACCCCATCCGATGAGACTTTAAACCCCAAATAAACAGTGGAAGGCTGAGAAAAAAGAGATTTCCAAAGGTTCCACTGTAAGCATGAGGACTGTGAGACAGAAGATAAAGGGTACAAATTTTGTAAGTGATCTACTGTGCAGGAGCCCTTGGCAACAATATCATACAGATAATTAATGGAATACCAGACAGACATAGTCAGTTGTCTAAAATCATTGGAAAATAGCAGGGGAGCTAGCCACACCAAAAGGCCTATCCAAAACTAGAACTCGCCAAGACTATTCATCGACAGGAACCCGAGGAACTTGCAGATATGCTTCAGACAAATCAATTTTAGAAAATTACTGACCACCCAATTTTTTGTCAACAGTTCCTGCTGCTTTGGGAGAGGATACATATCCATGACTGACTCCATGCACTAGTAGCATAATACAGCATAAAGAAACTTGAGTCTGTTTCTGTGATTACATTTGTACTTATGATTACATTTTTTGATAGTCTACTAGGAAGTGTTTACTGTCTTTTGTGAGTATAATTATGATGTATCTATTACAAACAGCCTCAAACAGCTCATTTTTCATAAATTGTGGTCAAGTTCACAGTTAAAATTTTCTCTAACATTGTTAGTAAGCTTTTCATTTTCTATGCATTACTGAAAAATATTATGCTAAGTTTTGGCAGTGATTTTTATCTACATTTTACCGTACATCGCTTCAAAAGTTTGCTATCCTATGATCATTATGACAGATGTATTTTTTTGTATTTGTTTCAAAGTTCTTACATAAGATTTGATTGTCAGTAGGGCTTTGCTAACATTCTATAATGCATCACCGTTAATGTTGTCCACATTCACCTTTGTACAATGGTAGATCACACTTAGGTAGATTATGAACATTCTTTGATGCTTGCTGCTAATATTAGAGACTTTCACCCATACACCAAGCAAGAGGACTGATACATATGAGAGGTATTTCTCTACAATCTCCCCCAAGAGAAGTATTTACATTCCATAAGCTCCACCGTTTATAGAATCATTTACGCCTTTGCATGGGTTAGACTTAGGTTAGGCACACAGCACACTAATTAAAGATGTGTCACAGTATTAATTAAACTTTATTATACTTTTGTCATCTTTCTTGGATGAACTGGATGTTTTTGATCATGGCTTTGTTTCAGCATTTGTAACTTGGATTTTTCATTTGCATGAGGAATCCACGGATAGAAATTTAAGAATTCTAGGGATATGAGTTAACTTTTGCTGCGGTCAATACGAGAAGAAATAAAACATCTGTGAGGTGTGACAGTATGTGGTTAAGCATCTCTTGGCTCAAAAGTGAATTTTACAGTTGCCTGTTTGGAGCATGCACCAGTCCAGCAGCAGTTAGCGTAGAGACTTCAGATGTGTCTGATGGCAGACACTCTTTCAGAGGAAGTCATTGTCATTGGCACTGACATCATCATTGTTGTCATCATCGTCATCCTCCACCTCCTCCTCCTCCTCCTTCTTCTTATTGAAACATTTCTGCTTGTACAGGTTTTTCACAGGGCCACTTTCAAGA
Source organism: Schistocerca serialis cubense (assembly GCF_023864345.2). NCBI lineage: Eukaryota > Metazoa > Arthropoda > Insecta > Orthoptera > Acrididae > Schistocerca > Schistocerca serialis. The sequence continues at coordinate 1,045,139,731 of NC_064638.1, read as the reverse complement.
TTCCCTTTTCTCCCACAGTCTATCCTTTAGCATCTCCTCCCACAGCTGGCCCCTTTAGTTCACATCCTCCTCCACCTGGGCTCTTTAGCTAGGTCATGGTCTTCCTGTTGGACTTCGCACAGATTCCGTCTGTTCTACTTCTGAGTCTTCCTGGTCCCACTCTTTTAATATGGTCAAACCATTTATGCCTACAGTGCTCCATAGTTTCTTTTAGGGATTTGTTCTGCAGGGTGTTTTGTGTTGTTTTGTTCCTTATCCTGTCTCTTCTCTTCTTACCCAGGATCATTAGTAAAAAGTGTATCTCTGTTTCCTGAACGAAATTTTTATTCTGCAGTGGAGTGTGTGCTGATATGACACTTCCTCACAGATTAAAATGGTGTGCCAGACCAAGACTCGAACTCAGGACCTTTGCCTTTCACGGGAAAGTGAACTACTGTCTGAGTTACCCAAGCGCAACTCACAACCCATCCTCATAGCTTTACTTCTTCTAGTATCTCATTTCCTACCTTCCAAATTTCACAGAAGCTCTCCTGCGAACCTTGCAAGAATAGCACTTCTGGAAGATAGGATATTGTGGAGGTAGAAGACGAGGTACTGAAGGAAGTAAAGCTGTGAGGAAGGGTTGTGAGTCATGCATGTGTAGCTTAGTTGGTTGAGCACTTGCCCATGAAAGGCAAAGCTCCCAAGTTCGAGTCTCGGTCTGGCACTTGGTTTTAATCTGCTAGGAAGTTGGATCTCTGTTGCTTGTATTCTGCTCAGATCTTTCTTTGTCCATTTCCAGCATTCTGATCCATAGCTCAAAATGGGAAGATAATAATATTTCATTATCATGATATTTGCTTTGGCAGGTTTTTCCAATTTCTAATTATATCTGATACACAGTAATAAAATTTTGACCAATTTTCTATTCTCTCCTAAATTTCATCATTGATGTTTTCTTTTTTGGTTAATTTACTTCCTAGATACTTGAAAGCAACTACTTCCTTCATAATTTTCCCATTGCAACTTACATGCTTAATTCTCTTTTTTCATTTTTTTATGCTGATTTTTATTACTTCAATTTTTGTTAAGCTTATTTCCATGCCTGCTTCTTCAATTATTGCCTGTCAGGGATTTAGCTGTTCAAATTTCTTCTCATTTTCTTCCCTGTCACCACATCATCTGAATATTCTATGATTTTCATATTATCTGCTGTTGACTCTTGGTGAACTTTTTTATGATGTTGTCCATGACTATATTAAAAATCACTGGCGAGAGTACACTTCCTTGCCAAATCCTTCAGTCCATTATAACATTATAAACTATTATGATTGTTGTTGTCTATTATACTACTTTTGGTAATTTTTTTTGTACATGTTTCTCAGTTGCATTCCTTCTGACAGTTCCAGTCTATTCAGACCTGGCCATGAGTATTTCCTTCTAACAGTTCATAAGCCTTACATATATATGCAAATATGATGCTTTTACCAAATTAACATTTCCTTTCTATAACTTGTCTGGCTGTAAATATGACATCTTCCAGGTCAGAATCCTTTTTGTTCTCTTAATTATGGTTCTATCTCTTTCCTGATTTTCTGTAAAATTATCTTTTCATAAATCTTCATGCAGTGCAAGAGTAGAGCTATTCCTCTGCAATTCTCACAGAGGAACTTGGTACTCTTCTTAAAGACTGGTACAATAATTATCCTTTGTCTGATCACAAGTAATCCTTCTACATGTCCATACGATCCTCATTATTCTATGCAGTCGGTGAATTCTGATAGCTCATGTGGCTTTGATCATTTCCACTGTGATGTCATCTACTCCAGGAGCTTTGCCATTTTTCTCTACATCTAAGAGCTGCTGATCTTCTCTTTTATTTATCTGTAATGGCAATATCTCTTACATCTCCCTCTATCTCATCATGTGCATTTGTTTCATCCCATCCTTCATATAGTTCTTTCTGTACTTTAAAAACTTCTTTCTCTCATTACACTATGGAGTTCTTTGTATCTGATTTTTGTCCATGTCCTTCCACATGTTTCTTCTGCTGCATTGACAAGGGCCTGTTTGAAATTCCTCCATTCATCCTTCACATCCTTCCTCTCATCTTTAGGAAGCTGTGCCTTAATCTTCTCCCCATCTGTCTCTCAGGTTTCTCTATCTTTCAGTTTCCAGGCCTTGATTTTTGCCTCTCTTTTCCCCCCATATGTAAGTTTTCTGATTTTTTTCAGTATCCCTACCAGTAGTCTGTGGTTTCCATTGAGATTAATGCTTGGGATTGATTCAACTTCTGTCAGGCTTCTTGTGATTTCTTTAGTTATTATTAAATAGTCTGTTGTGGATTTACATTCTAAATTCCTATCACATTTGGTTCACATGTGACTATCTCTTTTCTTATACCATCCATTACCAATTATACATTCACTTCTCAGACATGTGTCTAGTAATACCTTATCTTCCTCATTTATATGATCTTCTCTGCGGCTTCCTATGACTGTTTCATATGCTCTTCTATCATCTGCAATTCTATCATTAAAGTCTCCCATAATGACAGTCTTGATAGATGTTAAAGCATCTTCCAGTTTAGAGATGAACTCTTCCTTCTCATCTGTTTTGCAGCCTATTTGAGGAGCATACATCCAGACCACATCAAGAATATCTTCTTCTATCATTATCTTAACTTTAATTATTGTGTCAATCACATTTTCTACAATAAGTACATCATTTGCCAGTTCTTTAGCTACTATTAGTGTGACACCAGTTCTTCTTTTGTCTTTTCCTGACTACCACATCCTTTTCCCAGCACTTTACTTCTTGCATACTTTTCTAAGGATACAGCATTAATAGCCCAGTTCTTGTATATTTCTTTCGGTGTGTCTTTCATCATGACCATTTTGGTCATCGTACGTGGCAGATCTGCTCAAAGGCTTTGTCACTTTCGGTATTGGTTTTGATCCAGGCCTCATTTGAGTGTTGAAAGCAAATGGATTATCCACTGCTGACTCCACCAGAGCCCCCTTGGCCACCACTTTTCAGGGCTCTGTAGGGCCTTCATAGATACTGTAGCAGTCTGAGGGCACACACAGTCCCCATTGTACTGTGCTACAGGCAATCCCTTTCTTCATGCCATTGCCCATCTCCCACATCATGGATGAGGGACTGGACTTGTGGGAGACTGTCAGAGAAAATGTACTGAAAAAATTCAATACATTTGGAATATGAAACAGTAATTTCCAAATAGGGAATGGCATCTAAGATTGAAACATTCATGGAAGATGGAATTTTACTTTTCTCATCGATATCTGATCCTTCCTGAAGCAACTTTGCCACTAAGGCCTCTCTTTGCTCTTGGTACTTGTTACACAGAGATTTTATATCATGTACAGAATCTTGAAGACTTTTCTGAACTCTGTTAATGCTGATGACAGTTTCATCCCAGAATTGTAGCAGAGTCAGGAAAGCATAGCCCAACATCAAATTTTGTCTTTCCAGTCCAATGGTTATCTATCTTATATCATGTCCTGGAGAAATTGAACTACCTTTGCAAAATTTTGCACAATGGGATGCATAACTTCTCACATCAGGCCTGCCTGATATTGTTTTCGGAAGTGAGATTATTGGTATGACTGTTTTAAGTTTCTCTCAGCAAAGAGACTGTTTATAAAAAAAGTCAGTGTCCAAGCTCTGGTCTGGCATTGTCAGGGCAAAACATCTATCAGAACAGAGTACAGAAGGCCAATAAAACAGCCAAAAACTGAAAAATTTAGGAGATTGCTCAAAGAAATTAATTGGATGAATGTTTACAGCATCCAAGACACAAATGGAAAATGCAGAACATTCATTAATAAAGTTAGCACCTTATTTGAAAATTGTTTTCCCCTGAAGGTAACTCAAATTAAGCAGAAGTCTAATAAGAAACCATGGATCACACAAGCGATAAAGATATCATGTGAGACAAAAAGGAAACTCTATCTCATATGTAGGGACACCTTTGATATTAGCATTATAGCTCATTACAAAAATTACTGCAAAATATGGAAGAAGGTTATCCATAAATCTGAACACCTGCATTATGAGAAGAAGATAAATACATCCGGCAATAAAATGAAAACAATACCGGATATAGTTAAGTCAGAGACAGGTAGGAGCAGAAATGAGGAGTAACAAATAGCTCTAAAAATAAATGAAACTGACCCTTAATATAGACAAATGTAATGCATTGCGAATACATAGAAAGAAGGATCCTTTATTGTATGATTAAATGATAGAGGAACAAACACTGGTAGCAGTTACTTCTGTAAAATATCTGGGAGTATGCGTACAGAACGATTTGAAGTGGAATGATCATATAAAATTAATTGTTGGTGAGGTGGGTGCCAGGTTGAGATTCATTGGGAAAGTCCTTAGAAAATGTAGTCCATCAACAAAGGAGGTGGCTTACAAAACACTCATTTGACCTATACTTGAGTATTGCTCATCAGTGTGGGATCCATACCAGACCGGGTTGACAGAGGAGATAGAGAAGATCCAAAGAAGAGCGGCGCGTTCTGTCACAGGGTTATTTGGTAAGCGTGATAGCGTTTCGGAGATGTTTAGCAAACTCAAGTGGCAGACTCTGCAAGAGAGGTGCTCTGCATCGCGGTGTAGCTTGCTGTCCAGGTTCAAGAGGGTGCATTTCTGGGTGAGGTATCGAATATATTGCTTCCCCCTACTTATACCTCCCTAGGAGATCACAAATGTAAAATTAGAGAGATTCAAGTGCGCACAGAGGCTTTCCGGCAGTCATTCTTCCCACGAACCATACGCAATTGGAACAGGAAAGGGAGGTAATGACAGTGGCATCTGTTACATTACCAGATGCTAAGTTTGTCTCATTTGCAGATGATACAAACACATCGTTGGGTGGCTTGCGGAGTATAAATGTAGATGTAGATGTAACAAATGCATGTTGTGTTGCAAACCATTTAAACAAGTATTTTGTCTCTGTTACTGATAGCATGAGGTTGTCAGGTTCAGTAAATGATGCAATGGAATATCTGAGACCAGTGCACACAAGCTATCTCAGTAAAATAGAACTGACACTTACATCACCCAAAGAAATAGACTCCATCATAAAGTACTTGAAATCAAAGCATTCTAGTGGTTATGATAACATATCAACAAAGTTAATAAAAGTGTGTTCATGTGAGCTTAGTCGTATCTTAAGTTATTTGTGTAATCAGTCATTTATCACAGGAACATTCCTGGACTGGTGTAAATATGCTGAAGTTATACCTCTCCACAAGAATGGGGACAAAGAAATATTGTCAAATTACTGACCGATCTCACTTTTGCCAGCTTTTTGAAAAATCTTTGAAAAGGTTATGTTCAAGGGTCTACTTAAGCACCTTAGTGAAAATAGCATACTGTCAAAGTCACAGTTTGGGTTTCTTAAGGGTTCTGATATTGAGAAAGTTATTTACACTTACAGCAAAAATGTCCTTAATTCATTAGACAACGAATTAGAGGCAACTGGTATATTCTGTAACCTGTCAATGGCTTTTGACTGTGTGAATCACAGCATTCTTTTAAGTAACTTAAAATATTATGGCATCACTGGCAGTGCTGCAAAGTGGTTTCAGTCATATCTTACTAATAGAAAACAAAGGATGTCATTACTTAACACTTCAGCAGTAGGCAATCAGACATTGTCAAACTGTGAAGAAATTACATGTGGTGTTCCCCAAGGTTCCATATTAGATTCACTACTTTTTCTTGTGTATATTAATGACATGTCATCTGTTACATTACCAGATGCCAAGTTTGTCTCATTTTCAGATGATACAAACATTGCAATAAATAGTAAATCAAATATAAATTTAAAAATAGCAGCTAATCTAATCTTTATTGATATTAATAAGTGGTTCATAGCCAATTCACTGACATTAAACTTTGAAAAGACCCACTATATGCAGTTCAGAACTTCCGAGAGATTTCCTTCTAGTGTGTGTATAAAGTATGATAACATGGAAATAGGAGAAGTTGAGAGTGTAGAATTCTTGGGATTACAACTTGATAATAAATCTAGTTGGGAGCGGCATACTAATGAATTGCTATAGCGCCTAAACAAGTCTGTGTTTGCAATGCGAATGATGTCAGACATAGGAGATACAAATATAAAAAACTGGTATATTTTGCTTATTTTCACTCCATTATGTGACATGGTATCATATTTTGGGGTAACTCCACAAACGGAGAAAAAAGTTTAGAGTACAGAAGCATATAATTAAGAGTAGTGTTTCATGTAAATCCAAGATTAGATTAGTCTGAAAACAAAGATGATGTGACTTACCAAACGAAACGCTGGCATGTCGACAGACACACAAACAAATGCAAATATACACACAAAATTCTAGCTTTCGCAACCAATGGTTGCTTCATCAGGAAAGAAGGAAGGAGAGGGAAAGACAAAGGATGTGGGTTTTAAAGGAGAGGATAAGGAGTCATTCCAATCCCGGGAGCGGAAAGACTTACCTTAGGGGGAAAAAAGGACGGGTATACACTCGCGCACACACACACATATCCATCAACACATATACAGACACAAGCAGACATATTAAAAGGCAAAGAGTTTGGGCAGAGATGTCAGTCGAGGCGGAAGTGCAGAGGCAAAGATGTTGTTGAATGACAGGTGAGGTATGAGTGGCGGCAACTTGAAATTAGCAGAGATTGAGGCCTGGTGGATAACGGGAAGAGAGGATATATTGAAGAGCAAGTTCCCATCTTTGTTTTTAGATATATTTTTCCCACGTGGAATGTTTCCCTCTATTATATTCAAGATTAGATTAGATTAGATTAATACTTGTTCCATAGATCATGAATACAATAGATCATAATGATGTGGAACGTGTCAGGTTAATAAAAGATTTCTGTACAAGATATTACATTACACAAAATATTGCATGACACTAATGTTTAAGTTTTTTTTTTTTTTTTTTTTTTTGCCCCCCTTAATTTATATCTAAAAATTCAGCCAACGAGCAGAAGGAGTTGTCATCTAGAAATTCTTTTAATTTATTTTTAAATGTTAGTTGGCTATCTGTCAGGCTTTTGATGCTGTTTGGTAGGTGACCAAAGACTTTTGTGGCAGCATAATTTACCCCTTTCTGTGCCAAAGTCAGATTTAACCCTGCATAGTGAAGATCATCCTTTCTCCTGGTGTTATAGCTATGCACACTGCTATTACTTTTGAATTGGGCTGGATTATTAACAACAAATTTCATAAGTGAATATATACACTGTGAGGTTACTGTGAGGATCCCTAGATCCTTAAATAGATGTCTGCAGGATAACCGTGGGTGGGCTCCAGCAATTATTCTGATTACACGTTTTTGAGCAACGAATACTTTTCTACTCAACGATGTATTACCCCAGAATATGATGCCATACAAAAGCAGTGAATGAAAGTAGGCATAGTAAGCTAATTTACTGAGATTCTTATCACCAAAATTTGCAATAACCCTAATAGCATACATAGCTGAGCTCAGACATTTCAGCAGACCATCAATGTGTTGCTTCCAGTTTAACCTCTCATCAATGAACACACCTAAAAATTTTGAAAATTCTACCTTAGCTACAGACTTCTGCTCAAAGTCTATATTTATTACTGGAGTTGTGCCACTTACTGTATGGAACTGTATATACTGTGTTTTATCAAAATTTAAAGAGAGTCCGTTTGCTGAGAACCACTGAATAATTTTGTGAAAAACATCATTTACAATTACATCACTTAGTTCTTGGTTATTACTATACTTGTATCATCAGCAAAAAGAACTAACTTTGCATCTTCATCAATGTGGAATGATAAGTCATTAATGTATATCAAGAACAGTAAAGGACCTAAGACCGAACCCTGTGGGACCCCGTACTTGAGAGCCCCCCAGTTTGAGGAATCAGCTGATGTTTTAACATTACATGAACCACTTATTTCAACTTTCTGCATTCTTCCAATTAAGTACGAATTAAACCATTTGTGCACTGCCCCCCTCAAACCATAATGATTTCGCTTATCTAAAAGAATTCCATGATTTACACAATCAAAGGCCTTTGAGAGACCACAAAAAATACCAATGGGTGATGTCCGGTTATTCAGAGCATTTAATATTTGATCAGTGAAAGTGTATATAGCATTTTCTGTTGAAATGCCTTTCTGAAAACCAAACTGACATTTTGTTGGTACTTTATTTTTACAACATCATATCGAAACCTATTCAAAGAATTGGGCATACTAACCACAGCTTCTCAGTATATTTATTCCTTAATGAAGTTTGTTGTAAATAATTCAACTCTATTTCCAACTAACTGCTTAGTACACAGTATTAATACTAGGAATAATACTAGGAATAAGACACACCTGTGTATGTGCGGTTGGATATGGGTGTGTGTGCGAGTGTATACCTGTCCTTTTTTCCCCCTAAGGTAAGTCTTTCCACTCCCAGGATTGGAATGACTCCTTACCCTCTCCCTTAAAACCCACATCCTTTCGTCTTTCCCTCTCCTTCCCTCTTTCCTGATGAAGCAACCGTTGGTTGCGAAAGCTAGAATTTTGTGTGTATGTTTGTGTTTGTTTGTGTGTCCAGCGACCTGCCAGCGCTTTCATTTGGTAAGTCACATCATCTTTGGTTTTAGTTATATTTTTCCCACATGGAATGTTTCCCTCTATTATATCCATATCATTCCAGTTTTACTATTTCAGAATGTTTTTCATGGATATTATTTCTATCATAGAATTTTCATTGATTTCACCTCCATCATCCATTCATTTCATTTCAGTGAATGCAATTAATTTGATATTTCATACAAATAATACAAAGTAACACTAGGAGAAGCCTAAAACAGTTCTTCCTTAAATCATCTCTTGGGTGCAGTAATTTGCAGTAATGGACAAACTATCTGTTATTCAGGTCTCTCTAACACGTGGTTGTAATCCAAGATAATAATACTGTCTAGACTACATTGAATAAAGTTTATCTTTTACCACCATCCAAAGACATGGCTTGTGTTGTTGCTGAGCAGTCTGTGTTAACCAACATACAGGACTGGTTTAAGGGCCAAGCAGTGTAAGATACTGCTTGTGGTACATAGCCTCGAGAGGCACCAGATGTGCCCCAGCTACAAGATTTCTATACAGGACGTATGACAACTAGTGGAGGCGAGTTGCTGTTTCAAGCTGAGATGGGTGCCAGAGGATCCCAAGGGCAAGATTTGAATTCCATGTAATATGTTTAGCGACTGGAATATTTTTGGCAAAAATGACTTTTGTTTTCAGCAGAATCCACATCTAATTTTGTTTGTAAGAGGTTAGATGCACAAATTTAAAACCCTATCATGTTATGTGCATGAAGATAAAGCCTGAATGCCTGGTGGTCTGAAACTGATGGTTAAAAAAGTGATGACTGGGGAACTTTTAGCCTGGAGAGCTTTTTAAATCCCAAAAGGAGCTTTTTTTTTGCTGTATTCAAATTTTAAACAAGTGATTGTTGTGTTAAGAAGCAGCAGCATTTTGAGAAGTAGCAGGATTTTCACGACAGCGAATTGTATATGTCTGTGATTTAAGGTGTTTCTCGACATTACTTTTCATTTTGCTGCCCAAGTCAATAACTATAAAACCAGCAGAATGTTAATTTTGACCTTTCATAAGCATACATAACCATGCTACCCATAGCTGACAATGCTACAGTTAGAACCAACAAGGTACTTCGAATAGAAATAGAACTGAAAATAACTCTGCTCTATGTTATTGGGAAGAATTTTGGCATAGTATAAAGTGTTCCACATTACATCAACTTTTTAATTTTAGCTACCTGTTAAATGTACACATTTCTTTGTTATAAGTTGTTAGGTTTCACAGCTGACTACTACATTACATGATGTGGCAAGTACGAACCTGTAATGTTTGCAACAGCTTTATTAGTATCCTGCTTGACACACTCACAATGTGTAAATACCTGGGTGTAATGCTGCAGAGTGATATAAAATGGAACAAGCATGTGAGGATTGTGGTATGAAAGAAGAATGGTTGAGTTTGGTTTATTGGGAGAATTTTGGGAAGTGTGATTCATCTGTGAAAGAGACCATATATAGGATGCTAGTGCAAACGTTTCTTGAGTACTGTTTGAGTGTTTGGGATCCATACATACCAGATTATAGAAAGACATAAAAGCAATTCCAAGGCAGGCTGCTAGTTTTGCTACCAGTAGGTTTGAACAACAAGCAAGTGCTACATAGATGCTTCAGGAACTTAAATGAGAATCCCTGGAGGAAAGGCAACATTTTTTCTGAGGAATACTATTGAGAAAATTTAGAGGAGCTGCATTTGAAGCTGAGTGTGGAATGATACTACTGCTGCTAACATACACTGTGTGTAAGTACCATGAAGACAAGATATGAGAAATTAGGGCTCATATGGAGGCTTATATCTTATACAGACCATTCTGCCACTCACAGTTGGCATAGCACTTGAAAATCCAGCACAATGGCACGTCATTGCAGTCATGCACTTTTTATTTTGCAAATACATTCTTAGACACAGTATCTTTCAAAACTCATTTTGCCGCATGATGTGCAATACCAGTAACCGAAGATTGGTTACATTTTGAAAATTTATATGCAGAAAATAAAGCTGTTTCAAAGCATCTCTGATAAAATAGTTCATCTAGATACAATTTTCTATAAAGTAGCATTTTATGTCTTCACATTTTTGATGCAGAATTCACGTTTGTATTTGCATTTGTCACAAAATGCAAATTTTGTTTGCCCCTAAATACGTGGAACACTGATGGTGCAGCTGAGGGTTGTGTCTGTTCCAGGACCCCATATTCCAGCAATGTAGCATGCTCCTCTCAAGATGCAGTTGTTCCCTGCCTTCTTTCAAAATGTTAATCATCTACCTTAGTATACAAAATCCCCAGAGCTATCACTGATCACACATGCAATATAAGATTGGATAGGGTACTTCCTTCTGTATCTAAAATGAGAAATATTTGGTGGCAGTAACAAAAGTTGTTGCACAGTTGTCCTCAGCAGCAAGCCAACAACTCTGAGGCATCATACTGCTTATAATGTGAACTGTCGTCATGCAATATTTGATTGTATTAGTTCCTTCAGAAAATTCTACAACTTCTTATGAAAATGTTGGTTGATATCTGACTGCTAGTGTGTGTGTGTGTGTGTGTGTGTGTGTGTGTGTGTGTGTGTGTGTGTGTGTGTGTGTGTGATTATAATTAACACAATACAACATACCTGACAGATGCCAAAATGGTGAATGCAAAAATAAGTGATACCATTGAAATACTGTAGCCTGCTTTGGAAATGTCTGTTGAAAGTTGCACATATGTCTGTAAAGAATAAAGCATCTTTATAATTTCATTGGTTTCTGAAGAAACATTGTTTTCATTTATATATGAAGCCATCATAACTAACACGACAGATTTAGAACATTGTTTATTGATGATGTCTGTGAAAAGTATCCGCCATGTACACTTACTTGATTGCTATTGAACGTCAACAGATACAAAGCAAAATATAAAAATAAACATTGCCTAGAAAATTCATCTTTTATCAGTGCCTTAAATCTTCAGTATAATGCAAAAACAGTCGTAATGATTTGTGATATACTGTCTACATTACCATGTTTCAATTAGAGTCTGATAAATTTACAGGGCACACAAGAATGCACACAACAATATCTGTTGACTACAGCAACAAAATGAACAAGTTTCCAATGACAATGATGCTCACACAGCAAAAATCATTGAGTTAGCAGTTTCAGGCTAAGATAGATACCAACAAACGGTAACAAAAGCTTTACTCTAACAGCTGTGATGCCACCAGTGAGAGTGTGACTGTAACTACTAGGTGCAGTTCTTCCAAGAACTGTCAAGAGCTCTACTGAAAGGTACAGGAAGCATACATGTCTGCCCAAGCATAAAATGAAATTGGCTCACAGCTCTGCCAGCAATTCTGTTTTCCCATTTCTGTCATTTCAGCTAGCCAGAATGCTATCTACAAGCATGTCAGGCTTAGCCACATCAGTGGTAGTAGTCCTCAACATTATCCATGGCCAGTAAACTTTACCAATATTATAAGTTGGTCTGTGATTCTTTAATAAACATTACGTTTCAAGAGACCTTAAAATTCATGAGCATTTGATGTCAGCTACAAGCTGAAAGCTATGAAAAAAGCAGTAACATGATTTGATATTGACAATGACGAAAAAGGGCAGGTTGATATAAGAATGAAAATTATGTTTTGGAGTTTTAAGGCCCTCAGTGGTGAGGTTAACAGTGTAATTATTTCTTCAGTGGTTATTCTGTAGGTCTTATTATATTACAAACTGGGCCTTATTAAGAGACAGCTAATTCATGAAACTAGTGTATGGTTTAACTTCTAAGTACAACTCAAGCTGCAGAAAAAGAAGAATAAGAAAGTATGAAAGTGGGGAAGTTGACTTAAATGGCTAAAATAATAAGTAGAAATGATTACAGTCATAATTATGAATTTCTTGTAACAAAAATTGACACAGCATTTAGGTAAAGGAAGGTGGCTAATATGCATAAGAAGGTAAAGACGAATGATAACTAACAGAATATTTTAATGAAAAGGTTGCTGAACTGTTTGAATAAAAATAAAATACTTTGGAATGCTGAAAATGGATTCAGAAAAAAAACCATATAAACTGATACATCTGTCTCGACCTTAATTCCATACAGTGGGTAAGAATTAAACTGTGGGCTGCTTTTAAATCTGTCTAAAGCGTTTGATCAAATCAGTCATAATCTGTTGCACACCCAGTTGTACTGTTATGACACTCATGAAATTAAATAAGTCTTGGTGCTTCCGATACATGTCTACATTCAAAAACAAAGAGCCTGCAGCATTATGGCGCACTGTTCAGTGCAAATAAAGGTTTAGCAAAGCAATAATTTTTAAACTTAAAAATAATCAATAAGGACAATGAAACAGGGTACCAACAGAAAATCACAGAGGAAGCATTTTAAAGAATTTAAAGGTATAACTCTCCCAGAAATATAGACATCAACATGTATACATTTCTTGAAAGCCAGGTTAGTAATCTATGTAAATAAGAATGTAAATGTTCATTTGTACAAGATTGCAAATCTCCAAAAGTTCTTCACCACTTGCTTTGAAATTTTGACATATCATTGTATTCAAGCACACACATTTTTATTTACCAGGTGGTTATAATTAAACCTTCCCTATTTAATAAGTTATAATAGAGAAACTAATTACCATACAAGGACCAAACTTGGTAACATTAATGTCCAGGACATGGGGAAGAGAAATATAAATAATGCAGAACCAGTTCAACTGAAAGATTTTAAATGTGCAACTACGGTTTATCATACCATTTCATACCGGTACCATTACTGCAACAAAAGTGGCTCAATATGGCACCTGTCAGTGTCCAGGAGAGTCTGAAAGCACAGGATTGCATACTGCACAGTAGAACAAAGCATGCTGACTATCTCTCATGATATGCTGGACTTCAGGTCATGTGTGAATGTTCCCTTGGTAAACCCTGTCCGTCAGGTAGCCCCACAACCAGGAATCACATGGAGTGAGATCAGGTGATCATGTCGGCCAAGCAATTGGAAATAATTGGCTGATAATTTGATCTTTTTCAAATGTTTTTCAGAGAAGCAGGTGAACTTCAAGAGCGATGTGCAGTGGGGACCCATCTTGCAATGAAAACTGTTCAATGCATCTCTCTCCTGTAGGGTGAGTATGACATGCTGGTGAAGCATATCCCAGTAATGCTGGCCAGTCACACTGCACCTCTTTGATCCTTGAGAGCCAAATTTTTCAAAAAAGAATGGGCCAATGATGAAAATAGCCATGAAGCCACACCATACGGAGACACATTCACTGTACAGAGCAACTTCATGCACAGTGACTGGCGGTGAAGATCCCCACACTCAGCAAGTCTGTGTGTTCACCTCCACTGTCAGAGAAAAATGAGCTTTGTCTGTCCATAGGATGGTGCAGGGTCAGCCGTCGTCAACTTCAATACTTAAGAGAAAGTGGACAGCGAAGTCAACATGTTGTGGATCCTATGGTGCCAGCTGCTGTACCATATGGATCTTGTGCGAATACCATTTGAGAATGGTTCGAAGCAATTTCTATACAGTGGACCATGGGATGTTCAACTGTCATGACACAGAATGTGCACTGCCTGACAATCAGGAATTACAAGCAGTATTGTATACCCAAATTTGAATGCAATTTTGTGTCAAAATTTCAAAGGAATTGCTGAAGAACTTTCAAAGAGTTAAGATTCTGAATGATGAACATTTGATGATTCAGTAAGTATACAAAAACACATGCATGTTAGAATGCAACATTATCAGTGAAGAACTTTTGGAGATTTGTAATTTTGTACAAATGAACATTTACATATATATAAATAAAAATTTATATGCTTTGTCTGTTCAAAATCTTAAATATCCAGATGTTCTTCATTGATTGTGTTGAAATTTTGACACAATGTTGCGTTTGAATATGAATGTATTTTTATATGCCCATTTTTAATGTATATGTCTTATATAAATAAATATGTGAAATATAAAGGAGAAGTGCTATTACCAAAAATGTCAAAAAGTTCTTGACTTATTTACCTTAAATTTTTATGCAATACTCTAATGAACATTCGGCCAGATATACTCTACATAATTTAATATACAGGGTGTCCCATAAAAACTCCAGCACCTTTTAAGGACAGTTTCCTTATACAGATGTAAGTAAAAAAGTGTGGGGTAAACATGGGTTTTAAAATGTCATTAAACAGATCTCCTCTGCTGCAAGGTCTTTGATTTCCATAATTCGGGATTTATTTATTTATTTATTTCTTGTTCCGTAGATCCAGTTAGTGAGTCAATCACAAGGATATGGAACGTGTCAAATTGTACAGGTTTCAATTTAAACTTACAATAAATACAAGGGCATTTCAATGGCAAATTGTATATAGTTTAAGTAAGACATACTATAAATACAGTAACAGATACAATGTCAGCTAGATAATATAACTACCATTTGACAGAAAAAGGAGTTTCAAATAAAGGTTAAAGATAAGAGCACAAAGTTAAATCAGATATTAGGCCCACAAGAGTAAATACATGTACAGCCAATCTGTTGTTACAAAAAGTGTGCTAATGCCCAAATGCACAATAAAATCAATTGAACTACTTCTAGACATAATACGTTTAGTGATGGTATACATTTTCTTTCAGGTATTCATCCACAGTATAATAAGATTTCTCTGTCAGGTAATCAGTAGGAAGTATTGACCAAAACAAGAAAAAAAAGTCTAATGAACTTAGGGTCTAAAATGCACTTGTTTATCTTCACTAGTGTGAAACAGATCTCCTCTACTGAATAACTACGTATAGCTCTTAAGGTATACGTTTTAGAGCCCATGTTTCCTAGAGTTTTTCTCTTGGTCTGGTCCACACTACCGCCTCACAAAATATGAAAAGCAAAAGCTTGCAGTAGAAGAAATATGTTTCATAGTATATCAGATGAACTAATGCTCATATCTCTTAAGGTATGCTCTTTAGCACCCTTGTTTACTAGACTTTTTTTTCTTGTTTTGGTGTGAGGAACTCGTGTCTAAAATCTGTTGCTGTTTCTTTGGGATACCCTGTATATAATACACTACTGGTCATTAAAATTGCTGCATCACAAAGATGACATGCTACAGACATGAAATTTAACTGACAGGAAGAAGATGCTGTGATATGCAAATGATTAGCTTTTCAGAGCATTCCCACAAGGTTGGTGCCGGTGGCGACACCTACAACGTGCTGACATGAGGAAAGTTTCCAACCGATTTCTCATACACAAACAGCAGTTGACTGGCATTGCCTGGTGAAACATTGTTGTGATGACTTGTGTAAGGAGGAGAAATGCGTACCATCATGCTTCCAACTTTGATAAAGGTCGGATTGTAGCCTATCGCAATTGTGGTTTATCGTATCGTGATATTGCTGCTCGCGTTGGTCGAGATCCAATGACTGTTAGCAGAATATTGAATCGGTGGGTTTAGGAGGGTAATACGGAATGCCGTGCTGGATCCCAATGGCCTCGTATCACTAGCAGTCAAGATGGCATGCATCTTATCTGCATGGCGGTAACGGATTATGGAGCCACGTCTCGATCCCTGAATCAACAGATGGGGATGTTTGCAAGACAACAACCATCTGCACAAACAGTTTGATGATGTTTGCAGCAGCATGGACTATCAGCTTGGAGACCATGGCTGTGGTCACCCTTGACACTGGATCACAGACAGGAGAGCCTGCGATGGTGTACTCAACGACGAACCTGGGTGCACGAATGGCAAAACGTCATTTTTTCGGATGAATCCAGGTTCTGTTTACAGCATCATGATGGTCACATCCGTGTATGGCGACATCGCGGTGAACGCACATTGGAAGCGTGTATTCGTCATCACCATACTGGCGTATCACCTGGCATAATGGTAGGGGGGGCCACTGGTTACACGTTGTAATGTAACAGACTACTGACGGCACTTTGAACAGTGGACGTTACATTTCAGATGTGTTACAACCCGTGGCTCTACCCTTCATTCAATCCCTGCGAAACCCTACATTTCAGCAGGATAATGCACGACCGCATGTTGCAGGTCCTGTATGGGCCTTTCTGGATACAGAAAATGTTCGACTGCTGCCCTGGCCAGCACATTCTCCAGATCTCCCACCAATTGAAAACGTCTGGGCAATGGTGACCGAGCAACTGGCTCGTCAAAATGCGCTAGTCACTACTCTTGATGAACTGTGGTATCGTGTTGAAGCTGCATGGGCAGCTGTACCTGTACATGCCATCCAAGCTCTGTTTGACTCAATGCCCAGGCGTATCAAGGCAGTTATTATGGCCAGAGGTGGTTGTTCTGGGTACTGATTTTTCAGGATCCATGCACCCAAATTGTGTGAAAATGTAATCACATATCAGTTCTAGTATAATATATATGTCCAATGAATACCCGTTTATCATCTGCATTTCTTCTTGGTGTACCAGTTTTAATGGCCAGTAGTGTATATAAATACATTTATATATTAAATACATTTATATATTAAATATATAACAACAAAATATTGTTGACAAACAGGAAAATTGTATAAGTGATAAGAAGCTCATGGTAACAAGTTGAATATGCAATAACAATAAACAAGGCTGAAAGTCAGAGAGAGTGAGGAAGAGGAGATCGACAAAGGGTGAGAGGAAATGGAGATAGAAAGCAGAAATGAGGAGATGGACAGAGAAAGGGGACAGGAGGAGATGGAGAGTGAGGAGTGAGAAGAATATGAAGAATATGGACAGAAAAAGGGAGAAGGAGGAGACACAGACAGGGTGGGTGGGTGAGGGGTGGAGGGGGGGGGGGTGGGGGGGGGGGGGAAGGAGATTTGCATGTACATACAATTCCCATAGATGTTAGAAATGTTTGTTTTCTGTTTTCTTTCTTTTTCCATTTAACATGACTGAGCCATAGCAATGCATTCCTGGGAACAGCTAGTTACAAAAACAGAAAAATTGTTTAGCTAAGTGCAAGAGTCTTCACTGTAAATGAGTGTCATGCCAACCTAAAGTAATTAACATTACTTCCCCTAAAATTATAAAGAAGGTAAAAATTGGCATTCTATGAAGAAAAAAAAATTGAATCAGCTAAGTAATTCCCTTTTTGTAATGGTAAGCTTTGCCTCATACAAGAAAATACTCATTTATCATTGCCAATTAAAACACTTTACATTCACGAACAACAATATTATGTGGAAGAAAACTACAAGACAGGAGTGTTAAGGAAATAACAAGTTATAATTTTGTGTAAAAATGGATTATTCTTCTTCCACATGGTTTTTCTTCCAGAACAGCGATAGTGATAAGATTATGACCCCATTGTAGCTCCATTGTACCACAATTTACTATTGCTCAAGTAATTTGATGAACTATTAATTTGGTAAACTTGCTAATGATCACTGTTAAAAGAGATTATATCAAACTGTTACTTATTTCTTATAAATTTTTCCATTTTAACACCTGAACTGTACAGGAGGTAAAGTTGTATACCTGTGATCATGACACAACTAACTGCAAGTTTTTGTCTTTCATCTCTTCATAGTCAAGGATTTTTACTTTATATCATCTACAGATAACAGTCACATTGTATCCAGGCTTCAAAGTTCTGAACATACCATAGTCTTGTACGCTCAGCCCTCCCATACAGTTACAAAAAATTTGTTTATTATAATTTTAAAAAATCTAAAATTTCATACCTCAACTGAAGAATCGTTAAGGGTTTCATCAAACTGTTCAGTTACTGTGACGTACATGCCATCAGAACACTGTGAGTAGTTGCTCCAATGCTCCCACGTTCCATTCTCGTAACAGTACTTTGTCGCATTTTTCTGTTGATATGTGAATTAGTTATTACTTTTAGGTGAATGAATCAATAAAAATTACCTCTTTTGAAAGTATCAAGAATAAAGCTAGGAGCAGAATTTAACATTACACTTTTTCATAAAATATATTTCTAACAACCAACAACAGGATGCTATTTCAATCTATTACATGATTTAATTGAGGTAATTTTCTTGTGGTGCTTTGGATGCAGGCATTAGGGAAAACTTCCAAACAGATTTCATTACTTTGTACAATAGAAAACTAACTGATTTAGTGACTGATGTTGATTAATGACTTAGTACCTGATACTGACCAAGCATAACAAGATTACCCTTGGCCAGCACATGTTCAGTGAGGAAACTGACTATCTAGATGGCCATCACTGGCATTTAGAAACAATCAAAGGTCAGTTGCAAGTGCTGTGAGTCTAGCACTGCTGAGGATTGGTGATGGACATATGTCTCACCAGATATGTCCAGCCTGCTGGCTAATGTACTATGGAGAAGATTGTTGGAGGACAATTTGCTATTTGTGAATTCCTGAGATATCTGTCTGAATCTTGGCCTAGGTTAATGCATGTTGGAGGTAGAGGACTGAAGGAACATGAGCAGCGTGTTTGTAATAAGATGCACTACTAGCTAGATCTCGAACCAAACACTGCTACATGAAGTTTGACTAAACAAAATATAATGGATACTAAACTCATTATTTATGTCTGCCATAGGCTGTGACAAATTTTTTATACAGATTAACTTCACTAAATCACATATTACAGTACTGGACAGTAATACATGAAGTAGTAGAGGTTGTCTGTATCAACAGCATAAATGAGGTCAAAGTAGTCAAATGACTTTTCAGTAGGCAATTTCAGATTTTACTCCAGGAACAATAGAGGACACATGCTGGTGAAATTCTCTAATAAGAAGCAAATGTTCATCACAGAAACATTTTTAATAAAAATCTCAGGCAAAAATTGGACAAAAAAAGGACCATTTCGAATTAAAAATGAAACTATGTGCTGTCAAACAACAGACAAACCAAGTAGAATCTGTCAGTCTTAAACCACTTCATGGTTTCCAGTGACCACACACTAGTAAGAAGCAAAATAAAACTGAACAGTAAGTTGTAAAGAACAAAACTCTTGAGGCACAAACCCAGTTCCATTTATTCAAATAATTTAGGTACCAGTATATAAGAGGAACAACACTAAAATTTTTGTTAATTTAGTGTTATTCCTATTATATAACTATTTTTTTACCCATAAAACTGCCTCAAGAAAATGAAGAATCTGTAGATTTAAACATAAGAAATGGTAATTTAATAAATATTATACTGGAAACAATTAGAGATGTTTCAAGAGTGAAGGGAACAAACAAAATAAAATTTCATTGGAGACCACAAAATCGAAGGAAAGATAAGAAATAAAAACAAATCAAAATAGAAGTTCAATAGAATTGACTGAACTAAACAATACTGTTCGAAACTCTTAACAAAAATCTGTCAGAATGAATAATGAGAAGGTCATAAGAGAAAACATTGAGAATAACCAAAGAGTGAAGAAAGCAAATTAGGCACTTGCAATGGGTAAACATCACATCAGTGGAGATATCTTATGGATCTGTTAGCATGTACGAGGGGATCATACTTCATACTTCATACAGGTGTCTGAGGATTTCTTCAGAAATTAAATATTGCCACTAAGCAAAGAAATACCCTGACAACGTATTGCGAAAATGAGTGGGTTGTGGAAGTACTATCACCAGAAAATGTAGAGAAAGTGATGCGGTGTATGAAAAGTGCAAAAACCACTGGAAATGAGGGAATAACAATGGTAATGATAAAAACCTGGGAGGAAGTGATGAAAGCAAAAACTTCTCTGTTAAGCGTAGAACATTTGCGTTCAAGAACAGTCTTAGATAGTTTGAACAATGCTGTAGCTCCTATAATTCATATGAAAGGTATCAGGGAAAATATGAGATTTACAAAACTTCAAAACATCCTTGGGGTAGATGGGAGTCAGATAGTATAAGGAGTTAGTTGGCACACAGCATCTATTTCCTGCCAAAGTAGAGCTAGAGTGATGTCATTGTGCTAGTGGGGAGTGTGGAGGAGGCTGTTATACCTTTGATTACTTTTAGTAAAGTATACTTTTATCATAGTTGTAAAGAGAAAGAGTCCACCATGTTTGGCATTGCCCTTTTTTTTCAATGCTGGTTTAAAAGATGGCACAAAATGGTCTTGTACAATGCATCACACAAATCACACAAATTGTACCTTGAACCACACAAACTGCAGGTAGGAAGGTAATAATTCCTACTGCAGGTAGGAAGCTGTAAAAGTTAAACAATATAATCATTAAATGTTTTACACCGCATTTGACCAGTATTTAAATTAAATGTCCTGCAGCAAGAATTTTTAAAGAAATTATGATTTTAATACTCTTAAACAATTTTAATGTTTAAAAAACCTGTGAATTTTTTTAAATCAATGAACAAAAACAACAGAAATATCACAAAATTAGATGATGCCTTAAAGTATGTTGACACAATAGGCTGCCTACTATTTTACATAATTTTTATAAAATCAACTTCAAACAATATACATTTGCAGAAAAAAATTGGAACACCAAAAAATAATTAATATATAGTAATGAAATTTCAGGAGTTCATTTGTCTAGGTAACATATATACGTGATTAAGATTGTTAGATCACAGGATAAGAGTGTGATAAGCTATTGCAAATGTGAAATGCTAGTACATTAACAGTGTAACCACCTGAATATTGAATGCAAGCAAGAAAAAGTGCATGCATTGTATTGTATAGGTGCTGGATATTAGTTTGTCAGATGGAGTTCCATGCCTGTTGCTCTTGGTCAGCAGGTACAGAGATGGTTGATGCTGTCTGTGGATGACATTGAGTTGTTGTCTAATGATGTACCATATGTGTTTGATTGGCGACAGATCTAATGATAGGCAGGCCAAGGGACATGTTTACACTTTGTAGCGGAAGTTGGATTACAACAGTGGTATGGGTGAGTAGTATACTGTTGGAAAACACCCCCTAGAATGCTGTTCATGAATGTCAGCACAGCAGGTGGCATCACCAGACTGAAACAAATCTGCAGTCAGGGTGCAGAAGGTGACCACAAAGTACTATTGCTGTCATATAAAACTGCATCCCAGACTGTAATCTAAGGTGTATGTCCAGTGTGTCTAGCATGCACAAGGGTTGTTTACAGGTCCTCAGCTGGCCTACTTCTAACCAACACGTGGCTGTCATTGGCACTGGGACAGAACAAGCTTTCATCAGAAAACACATTGGGCCTCCACCTTGCCCACCAATGAGCATTTGAGCCGCTGAAGTCACGAGTGGCTGTGGTTTGTAGTCAGTGTAGTGCATACTATGGGTATCTGGCTCAAAGCTGTGCTTGAATTAACTGACTTGTAACAGTTCATGGTGTCTCTGTAGTGCTAAACGCTGTTCAAATTGCTGCTGCAGATGCAATGTGCTGCACCAGAACCATACACCAAACTCAATGATTTACCCTCTCGGGTTGTCCCATGTGGCCATCCAGAGCCTGGTCTTCTTGCGACTGTATATTCTTGTGATCACCATAGCCAGCAGTCATATACAGTGGCTACATTCCTGTCAAGTCTTTCTGCAATATTGCAGAAGGAATATTCAGCTTCTTGTAGCCCTATTACAAGACCTGGTTCAAAGTCAGTGAGGTGTTGATAATGGTGTCTTTGTCATCTTAAGGGCATTCTTGACTAACATCAATTCACCACATCCATTCTCAAAGGTAAATAATGCTCATGATCATTACAATGTGTGTTTAAAGCAAACCTTTCATTACAGTGTGTACTTAAAGCAAACCTGATTTGCATTCTCCTAGTGGTGCAACTAGTGCCTCTCTTAAGTTACTCGTGCAAAATCTGAATAAGCATCATCTCCCAGTTGTAGAAACATTTATCAATTGTTGGACACTACTATGTAAACAAATGTGTACTTCCTCATCTGAGGGAGAATTATAGTAGCAAAATTGCTACTGTGGTGTCAAGCGAATAGTGTATGATGAGACAACTGCACGTGATGCTGTATGTTTTAATTTTGTTTTATTTTATTTGTGATATGGTGATGTTCCCTATCACATTTTATGTGAGGCAACATCATTATGCGGCTTTCAGTATTGTAACAAGCATGTACAAGTAATAATGTTGCAAGGTACATTCTAACATCGAAGTAGTGTACATGGTGGCTATATGAAACTGGGTACATTTAAGTCACCTTCACGTGGGATGTTTTGTTTATGTAACTTTCAGATCTGATGATGACCATGTAGTTCTGTTGAAATCAGTCATAGTAATAAAAAGAACCGCTTGGCAGACTTGATTCTTCAAAAATAATGTAATGTTTAGATCACCCCCAAACTGATGCAATGTCAAACACATAAATCAAAATGAATTTCAGTAACCAGAAACACAAATAAATCTCATCCAATAAATGCAAACTGGCCTTATCTGGAAAAGAGAAGTATTATAAGATATTATATAAATTTGACTGTTAGAAAGCAAGCTGAACATACAAAATATTGGGCATCCCCTAAAAAGATCCCCTGATGTAGAACTGAACCAAGTGTCAATATGACCCTCCACTTCTGCTGTAAGTCATGGAGTGACATGATATGTCCCTGCCAGTCTGTTGTACTGAATCTGTGCATGCAATTCTACATGTGCCTGATTCACCTGGAATGTATGAGGTCTGTTCAAAAGATTCCAGGTCATCTGAAATTTCGTGCCTATGGTGTGTTGGAACAAAATCCAGTTG
Organism: Schistocerca serialis cubense; assembly: GCF_023864345.2. Taxonomy (NCBI): domain Eukaryota; kingdom Metazoa; phylum Arthropoda; class Insecta; order Orthoptera; family Acrididae; genus Schistocerca; species Schistocerca serialis. Next base: position 1,045,116,448 of record NC_064638.1, on the reverse strand, counting down.
GTATACCTGCATATGCCTGTGTTTAATGTATAACTTCTACAAGATTCATTGTTGTATGTCTGTTAGGTAATATTCGGTGCTGTATTGAGTAGAATGTTGTGTCACACAGTTTGTGAATTTTGAGCTGGTAGAATTAGAGGGGCAATGTGCCTGCATTAAATTTTGATGAAACTCAAGAGTGCTTAAGCCATACTCAGTGTTATAGATGGTTCACATTGTTTAAAAATGACTGGACAGAAGTTACAGATGAACCTCATTCAGGGCACCCTCCAACATCTACCAACGATGCTCCTGTGGGGAACATCAACAAAATTGTGCATGCCAATAGAAGACTGACTGTCCAAGAAATTGCAGAAAAATGTGACATTTCAGTTGGATCATCTCATGAAATCCAGACACAGTATTTTGTTGCCACCAAGTTCATCCCACAGCTGACGAGTCAAGACCAGAAAGACCTTCACCTCACAATTTTGTGAGGAGCACTTGGATTGTGCAAATGAGAATAAGATGTTCCTTAAGAGGTCCCTGTGGACTTTTCCAAAGATAAAAATCCCATTGAAAGGACAAAGATTTGCAATGGCAGATCAGATAAAAGAAAATATGCAGATAGTGCTTTGCATGATCTAACAAGGGGCATACCAAGACTGTTTCCAGAAGAGGAAACAGTGTTGGGAGTGATGTATCAATTGTCGAGGAGAGTATTACAAAGGAGACAATGTACAATAAGTAAAAGGCAGTCCTCATATATGTGAAGCCATATGAACATGATTGATGTCATCTTTGAAGATGTGAGCATTTACAGTATGTTATACATGAAGAGGTGGAAGACAGGGCAAAATGTGACTACTGAGAATGTTGAAATAAACATCCCAATTTATGCACACAGTGACGTGACTGAGGAGTTGCAAGTCATGGGACAGAATACCCCTCAAAAATATCTCAGAAATATTCCTGGACTGAACTACCCCTTCCATACACAGCAGGTTAAATGCTTCACTGGGTCATCTGTGTACTCAGTACCCTGTATCATTCGAAAAGAGGCAAAACTGTGATTCATAGGATCACAGCACATGCCTTGAGTCAGATATTGTTCATTTTCTGTATTGTTTCCCCCTTTCAGGATGCAGATGTAGATGTAAATGTGACAGAATGGCAGAAAGGAGCTATTGTGTTTGATCAGGCCTGAAACTACACCCTGATTGAAGCTGTCTGATTTGTTGATGTATCAACGTGAGCTGTCCAACATGTCTACAAAGACTGGTGTACCATTCACAGCCATGTGACACAATGTTAAGAACAGTGGTCATAAAAGAATCCTAACTGATAGGGACTGGAGATGAGTGGCACACCTCATCCCTGAAAATTGGTTTTAAACCCAATAGTGAATTTCTGCTGTCAGTGAATGCAGATTCCTCCCAAACAGTTTCTGAATGAACATTGCAGAAAAAAATGCATGAATTGCACATTGGTGTTGGATACCTTATAAAAGGCCATTGCTCAAAGCACACACAATGCTTCCATCTTACAATATAACAACAACCACATTTGTAGGGCTGCATATATAGACTACTGTTTTGGCGAACACTCTGTACACACTACTGTACTTAACTGCTGGCTGAATCACCTGATTCTGTGGGGATATTTGGAACAGTAGCTGAAATGTAACAGTCAACATCCCCACAATTTGGTAGTTCTTCAAGATCTAAACATCAATGTTGACTTCAACTCAATATGGCATACCTGAAGAAACTTGTGGACCCTCTTCATTGCTCACTTCGAGCCATTATCAGAGCTATGAGTGCTGTCAAATGGAATTGTGCTTCTTTTGTGAAACTATTTTGTCTGAATTGTAACATGGGCAATAAACAATATAGACAGGTAAAGAATAGAAAATTTGAAAATGGTGCTGCAGAAGAATTATAAAGACAAAACAGGTTGTAACATAGTTATGTAAGCAGTACACACATTTCTCAATGCTACTCTGTAAGCAATGATTTATTTAACTGATAATCTCACTATGTTTCACTTTAATCTTGAAGGCCAACTATTGAATGACACTATACATCAGAACCCTCAACCCATGTTCAGAAAATTAGCTTATGTTAAATTCTGCCACCATGCCAGAGAAAGAAGTGGGTGTGTCACCATATTAATTGATTTCATAGCTAATTTATTTTTTTATTCATAAAAATCAGTGGATAAATGAGCCACTTCATTTCATGCAAAGCAAGGCTGTGTGTGAAGAATCAAAACGAAGACATTGTGTAGCAGATATGAAGGAACACACACCTTGGAAAAATGTATGTCAGAGGCAGGTAAGCAAATAATGGAAGTATCTAAAAGTATTTTAAACAATGTACCATCCTGACACCCAGGTTTCTTGTTGGGCAGATTTTCTGCCAGAGATGGATGTGGGTGCAGCAGAGGAAAACAGCTGGTGGATACAAATGCCCTTTATAATTTATTATTTACAATCATTCAGTCTTTTTGGCTATGGGAATTAATCTCTGAGACCTTGCTCTGTGCTTTCTGAATGATATTAACTGCAATAACTGCATCAAAATGATTTATTAATCATGACTCATTTCATGACATTATAGCCACATCTTCAGATAACAAACTGCTGACTTAAAGAAGATACCAACATTGTAATTAAGACCATCCTGAAACAGAACCTATGGAATTAATATAATGTAAGGTATGTGAAACTTTCAACACATTATGCCCTTAAAATCTCCATAAGGGTAAATTATGGAAGTCTCCTATCTTCTTGCACAAAACTGACATCATAATATACATAACCATCATGAATAAAATAGCCAGTGGAACCGGAGGAAGGCATAACACAAGAAACAAAAATTGTTGAATAAGAACTGCCATCATAAAATATGGAGACAAATCCCCAACCTAATGGGCTTACTGGACATTTGTGGTACATCTGCTCAGGCACAGCAGCCAGCACCACCAGTGACTGAATGAGTGGGTCCCATCCTAGGAAGAACCCACTGAACAAGAGAAATCAACATAGTGGGCCAGAGGCCACAAACAAACACAAAAAGCAACAGCAAATTGCCAATCTAAACCAATGTATAAATGCGAGTAAGCTTTGGAAAACAGAGAAACCTCTGTAAACAACAAAAAACAGGGATATCAGGTCTTAACAATTTTACAATTAACAAGCAGATATTACAGTACCAAAACACAGTACGAGAATAATGTGTATAATGTTAAGATACAGATGGAGATTGGAAATGATTTCATGAAAGGCATAGAAAGAGAGGGAAACTTATGTGTTATGTGTCCCCCTCCCCTCCAACTGTCACTTGTGAATGTTCCTTGTCGTCAGTCAAAATCTGCCAAAAGTGGATGGTGACACAATCCTAGCTGCACGTTCTATCTATACCTGAGAAGATGTACCACATATGTCCCACAAGCTTACTTAGGCTGGACATTCTTTTCCAAGCTTTATGATGGCAGTTCTTATTTAACAGTTTTTGCTCCTAGGGCTACATCTTTCTCCAGTTTCACAGATTATTTTACTGATGATGGTTGTGTTCTTTGTGTTGCCAATTTTTGCAGGAAGATAGGTGACTTTATAACGAGTCACCTTCCTCTAACATTACCTTCTTTTATGCAGATAACCAATACCATATGTACTATCGATTTCTGCATAGGTTAAAATTATCTCAGCTGTTTCAATAAAAGAATTCATATGATTTTGTATACGTTGTATTATATTTCAAGCTAAAATGTATAAAAAGAAATTACAAGTGATATGTACCAACAGTTAAAATTACTCTTCTTTTAAAAATAATTGAAATTACAAAATTTCTGGCATACATAAAATTCATATTATTAATTTCACAATCTGATGATGATTATTAAACTTATTTCTAGATTGATTTACAAAATAATGATATATTTTAGCAAAGAGTCTTCTTTGGTAAAGAAAGTTTGTAAACTCTTTGGTTTGTAGACTCTTTGGAAATTATGAATAACGCAGAATGTAAGTAGTGGTGGGCGTGCCTCTGATGGAAGTAGATGTTTCCTAAGTTTGTCACCAAATATGTGCTTATTGGTTTTTTTGAATGTGGAAAGTGTAAAAATAGTGTGATGTTGAAAGATATGACAAAGAATACAATTCAGGAATAATACAGACAAATCTTCATCAGTTATTTAGTCATCAAGAATCTAAGAAATCAGATTTTAAGCTGCAAGAATGTACCCCTAGACAAGACTTTGAGCCATGATCAACAACAACAATGAGATAATGAAGATGAGTAAAAAGTTATTATTTTGTATATCTTACACCTCTTGAAGCTTTTGAAAATAGTGAAGATACTAAGACAATGAATTTAATGGTGATGTGTGGGAGGGTAAGATTACAAGTGGTGGCGTTAGCCATGATCTGTTGACTGATAACGAAGATTTGTCTGTTGCAAAAGAGGAATGGATTTTGGATATGTGTGTTCGCAGTTTTTATGTAAATGAAGATTTGGAAGCTCCAATTGCTTGACGAAAGGAGATCCGAGAACTGCCCAACAAAGTCATATCAACAGTGATGAGAATTTCATATGATATCAACAACGACAAACCGGATGAATTGAAAGAGGACTTGACAAGTACTACGAAGAACACCAGCAAAGATAAGTACAAACTATTTGTGAAATTAATAGGTTTGGTGAACCCATGTGATTGCTAGGAAAATGAATAGTGATGAGGATAGTGATGCAGATGCGAAATCTGTAGGACAAGCCTAGACATGTTTGAACCAAGTGAAAGTGTAGTTAGCAAAGGGACAGTGAAAACCGATATTTTGCAGTTGATTTTAGTAAAATTAGAGGAAATGAAGACAGACAACAATAGCAAATTTAGTACAGTTAATGATCAGTTAACTGAAAAATTTACTTCACTACCAGGGCAATAAAATAAACGGAAAACTGAAGACAATGACAAAATGGACAAGGTACTGTCGGGTTCAGCTAAACTGGTGGCTGTCCGACCTTTGCTTAACATGATTCAGAAGAATAAAGACCTTCAGTTCAGCAACAATAACTTTATTGCGAGCGCGTATCTGACGACGCCCGGCATGCATGGACTGATCGAAGTTACAAAATTTACTTCCGGCCTCTACAGAAGGATCATTAATACTGGGAAAACTTCTGTAGTTATTGGAGAGAAAACAGTACTCGTCCACACAGGCCAGGAGGCATGGAACTACTCCTTAACTCAAAAAACAAGGAATAATAATAATAAACAGAACGTATATAAAAGCTAGAAAATACAGCGCCTCTAGAGGCTGGGCGCGGAACTACACCGACGTTGTGTACAGTAATTACGACCACACAGCACTGCACTGACACACGGGCACACACCACACACACACACACACACACACACACACACACACACACACACACACACACACACACACACACACACCGGCGAGCTTGAACTAGCGCGCGGCAGCGTCGCTACAGTACAATATCAAATAGACCAACTTAGCAATCAGGTTTTGGAGGTAAAAAATTGGTTGTCAGATGGATTAAAAAGTGTGAATGAAAAGTCGATGTATTAGAAAATAAATTTATTGTTTTGGAAAATGAGATATTGCACAATCTTTGCAACAGGAGAAGAATGTTAACGACATCAGAGTTCAACAGAAGAGGAAAAAATGGAACAGAAGTTTAGTAGTTTAGATCAAAAAATTTTTGATGTTGAAAACAGTATGCTAAATGATGTAAATGTTATAGATCAAAAAATTTCAGTAGTTCAGGAAAATTTCATTAACAATAATCTGTATTCAAACAATGGTATCGTGTGGTCCAACATTCCAACCAAAACTTTTCCATCAGATAGCTTACATCCAGTGGATTTTTGACACCACTGTAGACATAGTTTTGCATCAGGCATGACTGATGACCAAAAGTTTAAATTTGTTAAAAGATGTCTTGAAGGCGAAGCTCTGTCTTGGGTAAATCTAAATTTAAGTCAGTGGGAAACATACCAAAGTTTCAAGAAAAGTATTTTAAATAAATTGTGGTCACAAGCTGAACAGGGAAGAATTAAAAGTGAATTTCTGAATGGTACAATTTATAGGAATAGGGACAGTACACTGAAAGAATTTTGTAAGAATCGCCTTAAGAAATTTGCACACCTTCACAGGCCATTTGGCAAAATGGCATTAATCGATGCACTAAAAAGGAGATTACCAGAAAGGTTGCAGTGGGATTTAGTACATGGACATTGTCTAGAACAATTTTTATGATATGTAGACAGGCTGGATAGGGCAGCAGAAAGAAACATATACCATAACAATCAAAATGATAGAGATCACAATGGTAACAACTACGGAAACAGAGATAATGGTAATTTCAGTCAGGGACAAAATGGTGATAGAGACAGAAATTTTGAACCTCAGTAGAACAGGAATAGTGGGGATAACCATGGGCAATATCATGTTGTTGTTGTTGTCTTCAGTCCTGAGACTGGTTTGATGCAGCTCTCCATGCCACTCTATCCTGTGCAAGCTTCTTCATCTCCCAGTACCTACTGCAACACAAATCCTTCTGAATCTGCTTAGTGTATTCATCTCTTGGTCTCCCTCTACGATTTTTACCCTCCACGCTGCCCTCCAATGCTAAATTTGTGATCCCTTGATGGAGAAAAAACATAGAGGTAACTATTTGGGGAACAGTGGTTTGCCTCAATGAAGGTCCATAGTGTTGGGGTGAGGAAACACAACAACTACAGGACGCCCAATTTACATGTACATTTAGACAATAATAATAGTATGAATAATGTAGCACAGGTGTCTGAAGTTGAACAGAAGGAACATCAGATTTCTCATTTATGTTTTGATCAAAAGTTTTGGAATACTATGTTTAATTATAATGGTGTAGATACTAATCACAAACCTGAATGTCAGAGTAATGACAATTTTTATGTAGTGTGTTCTAATGATTTCTTCTCTTGGTCAGAAAACAGTGTTATTGATGGATGTCAGATGGGTAATAACTGTATTGGATATGAATTAGGTGGTATTTTTGATGTAGGCGTGAATGAGAGCTGTGAACTGACTGAGGCTGATAAGTCTGAGACTGATAGTTTATTGCAAATGAATGTATGTGAAGTGTGTGTGACTTTGAGAGTGATGAGAATTGTGTTGTTAATGATGTTATTGATGAAGTAATTTTGGAAGAATATGATGATGGTAATGATGATGATGAGTATCAGGTATTTGTGGAGTTTAAGAATAATAAAGTTTCAGAGTTATTTGTGAATACAGGTAAGACAGGTGATGTTTGTGATGATGTAAGCGAGAGTCATGGAATACCAGTCCAGTCAAAGCAGTTTTTCATTAATGTTATCCAGACTAATGATCCAAACTGTAAAGGTGGGTTATCTGTAACCTCAGAGAATAAAGGTGAATTTTTTTTAAAATGTGTTTCTTACCCTATTGATGATAACATAGATAAATTTGCATTTTGGAATAAGTTAGCTGTGGTTAGTCAAAATCTGTATCCAAATTAGTGGAATGAAGTGAAAGAAGATCTAAGTAGAAAGCGTAATTTTGACAGTAATGTATTTTTTGTTCCTTCTGTAATAAGTGATGTTAGTTGTGCTATAGAACCCATTCAGTGTGTTCAATCATTACCTGACAACATGTGTAACCAAAGTAATGCTATGATACCAGTAAAGATGATAAAACCCTGTAAAAACAGTGCTGATGTAGCATTTATGAAACTGAAAGTGATCTTTTACATGAAGTGTCTAATGACAGAGATGATAATTCAGATGTTGGATGTCCTTACATCAAGAGTACGATTGATCAGTGGCAAGGGAACTGTTTGATTGATACAGGTAGCCTGATTTGTGGTGTATCTGAACATTTTAGAGGCAAAATCCAGTACAGGAAGAATTTTGTGGGAATGACCATTTTAGATGTAAAGATAAGAGGAGCTAGTGGTAAGCAAAGCAGGTATGTAAGATGTCAAGTACTGGTAACATGTAGTACACAGAACAAGAGATATGAACATGAATGTGTAATAATACCTAGCCTAGAAGAAAATATTCACTGTGTTTGTAAATTTTTTAGGCTATGTAACTGAGTTTTGTTTGCCTTGAATGTAGTATGTAAGATCATGTAATTTTAAAGTTCTGTCTTATCTATTGTCTGAGGAAGATTATGAAAAAACAGGGGGATAGGAGAAAGCAGAGACATGATGGTGAAAGTAGATTTTGTAAGTTTGAAGTAGGAGATCTTGTGTTGGTGAAAGCCAAAGAGAATTCTAAAGTATTGACATCTGAGATAAATAAATTTTTTGATATTTATATTGGACCATTCAAAGTTCTTGTATTCCACATCCTAAAGCATACAGACTTGTGTATCCAAAATCTAAGAAGTTCTTTGGATTATGCAACATCACTGAACTGAACGCCTATAGATATGATTCATAAGTATCTAATCTTTGTTTGTTTGTACCTTTTCCATTGCCATGAATGTAGTATGTAAGATCATGTTTTTCCTAGAGTTCTATCTTATCTACAGACTTAGTTTAAATCTATCTGTATATGCATAAGACTATACAACTGTGTTTTGTTTTCTGTTACTTAGTATGTGAGTTGATGTGATTTTTGAAGTTCTGTATTTACTGGATTAAACTCTACGATACACTATGTAATTATGTTCTGTAATGGATTTGTGCTTTAGAATTTAATATATAGATGCCATGAGACTGAATGAGTAGAGCTTTTTACAGTTCTGAAATGGAACAATACTCATAACTTGTACTGCAAAGGTTAGGAATAGTATCTGAGCATATCTGTGTGCATTACCTTACAAGTCCATTTTTTATTGCATGTAACTCTGATTATTAATCTTTCATAAGTGAACACTTTTTAATCACACCTGACATAAATCCCATATAATTGACTACATAAAATGCAGCTAGAGAGCATACCTCGTGTGATGTTATGAAGGTATTGAACAACATTTTTAGTGCATGAAACAATGTTTCAGGATTTGATGTGAATGCTACACAGGAAGTTACCTATCCACTGGAGTGTGTAATGATAACTCTAAGGAAGAAGCTGAAAGATGGGGGTAAATCCATTCTCCACATTGCTGTATGGCTGTACCCTGCTGGACCAGTCGTCTTGCAAGAGATTGTGTGTGCTGGGTAACATACTCGAGCATCTGTCAACTGGAATGTGTGTTGTGTCTGATATTTGTGAATTGTTAACCAAGACTGATAAAGACAGTGTTATTCAGCATAAATGCATGGTTTTTTTTTAAATTATATTTTTTTATTGGGGGTGACTCTCCAATCATTATGTAACTTTAAATCAGTATGTATTTTTTCACCATTTGTAAACAAATCTTCTAGGTCTTTGTGTATGTAGGTTAGTGTAGAAGACATTTACTAGTATGGACAATATAATAAGATGTATGTATGTCTGCTTTCATACTTGAATTTTGGTTTTCACGCTACTGAATTGTGTCATCATTCAAACCTAACTTGTGAGTATGTTTACCTGAATATATCCTGAGTATTGCAGTATTATATCTGGTTGGATCTTGAGTTGTGGACAGACTCATCCTTAGCTCTGTTTTGGGTACCCCTAGTCATCATGACTGTGTGTGCGTGTACTAAAGGAGAGTGTACAACCACTGACTGAAGCTAGATGCTTCTCACAGTTATTCTTTGGATATAATTTAACTCATTGATATGATTATGAACTTTATTCATTTTGTTGTGTTGAACCTTTTTTCCTGGTTTGTACCCAGTGTGGTTTGGATTTCTTGAGTTGGTCCCCACATCATAAATTCAGGCCCTAATATTTTTCCATTATTTTGTTCATTCATGAGTCAATACATCCATAAATACTATGATTTATATGGCTGATTGATTACTGCCCATGATTGAGTGTATTCTTCTGGTCTGTACTCATCGTTGTGAGTTTTTTGAGTCGACTTACTCATCATACACTTATGCTCTGAAATGTTTTCTCTTTTGAAGATTTTGAAGGTTTCATTGTATAGATCTTAACTTAAAACTTATAAATTCTAGTAATTTACATTGTCTTTATTTTTCTACATTTTGGTGATGCTGTAGTTTTTACCTTCTATTATTTGTCTTGTAACAGTATGTTCCATAGATCTGAAAATCTGAATGCCATATCCTGATATACATATAGATTATGATTCTTATAGTAAATATTTTAAGTTCTCCGTTATATGTTGTGTATCAGATACCTCTATACATCTATCTGCTATCCTGGGCACCTTAGAATGTCTGGCAAACCTTATAGTCTGTCACAAAATATTGTAAACATTCTGTTTCCAAATTTTGTGAGGGGGATATTATAACAAGTCACCTTCCTCTAACATTATCTCTTTTTTTTTTTATAGAGATAACTGATACCATGTATACTATCAATTCTTGCATAGGTTAAAATTATCTCAGCTAAAGGAATTCATATGATTTTGTATACAATGTATTATATTTCAGGCTAAAAATGTATAAAAAGAAATTAATGTGTTACAATCAATATGTACTAACAGTTAAAATTACTCTTCTTTTAAAAATAATTGAAATTACAGAATTTCTGGCATACTTAAAATTCATATTATTAACTTTACAATCTGACAATAATTATTAAAATTATTTCTAGATTGATTTACAAAATAATGATATATTTTAGGGAAGATTCTTCTTTGGTAAAGAAAGTCTTTAAACTCTTCTGCTTTGTAAACTTTTTGGAAATTGTGAGTATTGCAGAATGTAAGTAGTGGTGGGCATGCCTCTGATGGAGTTTGTCACCAAATATGTTCTTATTGGTTTTTTCTGAATGTGTGAAATGTAAAAAACAGTGTAATGTTGAAAGATGTGACAAATAATAAAATTCAAGAATAATACAGACAAATCTTCATCAGCTTTTTGGTCATCAAGAACCTAAGAAATCGAAATTCCAGCTGCAAGAATGTACCCCTAGACAAGACTGTGAGCCACTGACAACAACAACGAGATAATGAAGATGAAAAGAAAGTTATTATTTTGTGCATCTTACACCACTCAAAGCTTTTGAAAATAGTGAAGATACTAAGACAATGTATTGTGATGTGGGAGGGTAAGAGTACAGCTTGTATTATTTACCCTTATGAAGATTTTAAGAACATTAGTATTGAAAGGTATGTATATCTCATTTGCTAATCAACACTATATTAATTAGGTAGTTCCTGCTTTAGGACAGTTATAATTATGATTTAGGTATCTTTTTTAGGTCAACAGTCTGTTAGCTGAGGATGTGACCATAACGCCATGAAAGTAGTTGTTAATAAATCATTTTGATGCAGCTGTTGTGGTTTTCACCATTTACAATACTTAATCACAGCCATGGTTGCCCTTCATTCCAAGTTATTTGTAACTTGTCAAGTGTGGAAAATATGTCACTGCAGTGTCTTCCAGTGCAGCTGTCCTCGCAGCATCATTCTTGTCAGCGGCAGCGCATACTGAGCCTCGCTGAAGCTGTGTTGGGCCTCATAGGCATCTTGTGTGACTGAGCCCATAGCAGACCTGATGCAGTGTCTGCTACTGTCCCAGTAAAGGTGCTCATTTGACAGTAGGGTGACACAGTGCCCCAAACTCCACACTGGAGGATTGGTGGCTACAGCTGGCTGCATCAGGCCTCAGTGGTGCAGAGCTGGTGAGAGCTCATTTCAAGCCCTGAAACATGGGTGGCAGGGCACAGGGATCCCAAGAGCATGGGAAGTCAGGCAGCAGTCAAGAGTACAAGGGATGGTGCCGATGTTAGCAGCTACATCATACTTATATCACTATCTTCATGACTGCACCTGACACGGAGTGAGCACCATAACATAGCTCAGCTGTGCAATAATGGCTGGCTAACCCCAGGGACTTAAAGACTCATGTCAGGAAGCCAATTATGTGCAAGAGGTTGCGCTGGTGCATTCTTCCATGACATGGAAGTTTCTTGAGGACTTGGTCATTGTATCACGAAAGTCTGTCGGAACACAAAAATGACTTGATACTGAGGGTGCTGTGTCAGTATGGGTCTTTGACTGTGGTGGTCAGTGCCCTGAATACAGAACTGTGGCTGCAGCACTGTTTGATTCATTACATTTACCTCACTCAGCCACAGGTACACTATATTAATGTAGGGAAACTCACATTTACTTATAAGATCATGAGAGCCAATTGGATATGATCATCTGTGAAATCGAATTACAGTAATTTTTAATTGGAAAAGTGGTCAAGTGGTGTATTGTATTATCTCTCCATCTGTCTAAGCCCCATGTGGTAGCAGCAGCAACAAAAATCTCATATGTCGTACTGATGAAAGCTTATACTTGCAAAAGTGATTAAGCTTGATGACACCAGTTTCATTCTGATGTCTTTTATGTTTACTGTGATATCATTTAGGGGTGTACCAGGAAAATGATATTACTTTGGCATCATTGTTGACTACAAATGCTAATTTGCACTAGTGTGTGGCAATTAATAATACATTAACAGTAGAAACTTAAAAAGTTCTGTCAAATAACATCAAATTAATTTTAGAGATAAAACAACACTCTCATTCTTCTAAATGCACTATTATGAAAGAAAGTGCATCCCTGCATTGACAGTAGACTGTGTACATAAAATGGAGTGACAAACAGCTTATTTTCAGGGTGAAACCAAACCTCAAGGTAAGTAATAGTAAATGTGTGTAGTTGTGACACTCCTCTCCACTTTGACACCACCAGTATGTTTGTTTTCCTCTGAGATAAGGAAGAGTAGATCAGAAAAATACTGAAGATCCACAAAACTACCATCCATTATCCTTGACATTGGATTGTTTTAGAATCTTAGAACATATTCTGAGTTGAAAAATAATGAAGTATCTCAAACAGAATGATCTTCTCCATGCCAGCCAGCAAAGATTCCAAAAACATCAATCATGTGAAACCTAACATACATTTTTCTCACACGACATACTGAAAGCTTTGGATCAAGGCAGTCAGGTAGATACAGTATTTCTTGATTTCATAAAGCATCTGACTCAGTACCACACCTACACTTATTGTGAAAAGTATGATCATATGGACTTCCAAGTGAAATTTGCAACTGGACTGATAACTTTTTGGTACACAGTATGTTCTCTTGGATGGAGAGTCATTGTCAGATGTGGAAGTAACTTATTTGTGAGACCGCCCGGCTTGCACGGTCTAACACGCTGCTTCCCGAGCAGGAAGACATGCCGGTCCCCGTCACGAATCCGCCCGGTGGATTAGGGTCATGGTCTGGTGTGCCGGCCAGCCTGTGGATGGTTTATAAGGTGGTTTTCCATCTGCTTCAGCAAATGTGAGCTGCTTCCCCTTATTCTGCCTCAGTTACATTATGTCAGCGATTGCTGCACAGACACTGTCTCCATGTACACATACATTATAATTACTCTACCATGCAAACACTTGGGGCTACACTCATCTGGTATGAGACATTCCCGGGGCTGGGTCTGCTAAGGGCCGTACCACACAATAACTCTTGGTTCGGCGTGGAGCAGCAGGGAGTTGGGTGGACTGCTGTGGCCTGTTGTAGGGTAGTGAACCAGTGAGGGCTACAGCAGGATGAAGCCTGTCCATTGTTTTTAGGTCCCCAGTTCAATACAGACAATACACAACTTTTTTGTGGCAATTTCAATGTAGATTTTCTGAAAGAGTCTCGCAGAAAGCTTGACTGTGAAGTATTACTTGGTTCTTCCAATTTGACATCAGTTATTGATTATCCTACTCTGGTGCTACATGAAAGCAGAACACTGATAGATAATGTTTTTGTAGACCAAGATAGGTTTAAACAAATAAAAACTTTTCCTTTTATGAATGGTCTGTCTGATCATGATACACAGCTAGTTACAGTACATGGCATAGCTCCATAAAATATTGCAAAACAGTCCTGCAGAATAGTGTGCTCCACATCCAGCACCACTAACTTCCATGATGGACCCAGATATGAGAATAGTAGTTCTGGGCAATCGTGAGATCAGCATAATGCCTAGCCACAAGAAGAGGACACAGTAACATCATGTGTTGAGATGGACAGTGAACCCTTAGCTAACTTGCCTACCCAAACCTCCCCCATACCAGTAGAGTGATCATGATACTGATGAGTACACTTCTGGTCATACATACAGATTAAAGAGGGGAGGGATACTGTATCTCTGTCATTTGACAGCTAGGTTAATATGCTGCAATGTCTGCCAGGAGGAACTCCTCCAGCAGTTGGTAAGAGATGCCAGCAGAATATCACAGGGGGCCTGGTTGCTTTGACATCAATCTGAAGATAAGACCTTACTACTGAGCCACTGTAAGACACTTCAGATTATGTTGTGCTAAAGTCTCTACCATGCTCACACTACACTACGTGACCCAGTGGACTGGAATTGTGAACTATCATGTGATTGCAGTGTATCCATATTTTTTATGTAATTGAGAGTGTGTTACACAAAATGGGTGTAGCAATATTTCTTTAATTTGAAAAGTTATATTTACATCTGTGTCCATGTTCTTAAAACCACTGTAAAGAACACAGCAGAGAGTACTTCTCATTGAAATTAATATTAGGATTTCTTCCCTTTCCACCCACATACAGAGTGCAGATAAAATGACAGCTTTATTGCTTCAGCAGGCACTGTATTGAATCTAATCTTGTCTTCTGGGCCTGTAAGAGAGTGATACATAAGGGACTGAAATATATTCCTAGCTTGTTCACTTAATACTTTTTCTTGAAATTTCCTATGTAGGCTTTCACAGGATAGTTGATATCTTCAAGGGCCTGTCAGTTTAGGTTTTGTCAGCACTTCCATTAGGCTCTTCTGTTACAGAAACAGACCTGTAACATTTCGCACTGCCCATCTTGTAAAAGTTCAGCATCCCTAGTTAGTAATATTTGGTATGGGTCCACTGCACTTGCATAATGTACTGGGATGTTTCAGACAGTATTTTGTATGCATTCACCTTTCTGATTGCATTTTCTCAATGTCCTACCTGTGAGCTGAAGACTACTACCTGCTTTACCAACAAGTGAGTCTATGTGAACATTACTTTCAGTACCTCCACACTGATTACACCAATGAGTTGACCCATTCCAGGTGTGACTCTATTTTTTAGTCATACAAGACTACCTTTCTGTGGTTTTTGAAACACATGAATTTAAATTTCTGAATATTTAAAGGAAGCTACCAATCTTCACATCGCTTTTAGATATTAAGATCTGACTGAATATTTCTGCACATGTTTTCAGACTACTCATTAAGGATATCAGTATCATCTGTGAAAAGTCTGAGGTTTCTATTACTATCATCAACCAACTCATTACTGTACAACGTGTACAGCTAGAGTCTCAACACACTTCCCTAGGCAATGCCTGCAGTTACTGCTACATCTATCAGTGGCTCTCTATCCAAATTAACATGCTGCATCCTTCCTATAAAAAATCTGCAAGCCTGTCACAAACCTCATTTTTGATACCCTCAAATTATAAAACATCAGTAAAAAAATGTCAGTGTGGTAGTAAGTCGAATTCTTTTAGAATTCAAAAAGATATTAAAAGCAATGAAACTTTCCTTCAGGATAATGTACTGCTACTAATAGGAGCATAGTACAGAAGGGGGGAGCAGAGAAGACTGGGGGGGGGGGGGGGGGTGTTGAATGTAAAAATATGTTTGAGAGCAAGCTTCCCATCTCCAGAGTTTCGGGAAACTAGTGCTGAGTGAGAGGGTCCAATAGGCTCATACGGTATATCAGATACTTCAGTCTCTTCAGTCATGATGAAGTCTGCTCAGCTACTGAGAACTGGTTGTCCTTAAGGCAGTCAATTCTTCTGTGCCCACTGATGTATGCACCTAGCTTCAGGTATTCTTTCTTATCTAAAAAGCCATGTGGTGATCTCATGCATGGTTTCACATGTTACTCTTTATATGATACTGTAGGATTTACTAGTAATGCAACTGGAGTAAGTGGTAAGGGCAAGTGCATGTGATTGATTTTAGAGTGGGATTAGTTGCAGAGTAGGAACATTGTGGTATGGATAATGGACCAGAAATGCTGAGACTGTTACATGGTTTGATTAGGATGTTCCAAGGGTTAGG
Organism: Schistocerca serialis cubense; assembly: GCF_023864345.2. NCBI lineage: Eukaryota > Metazoa > Arthropoda > Insecta > Orthoptera > Acrididae > Schistocerca > Schistocerca serialis. Next base: position 1,045,100,296 of record NC_064638.1, on the reverse strand, counting down.
AGGATGATAGAAAGCTGTGGTGGACAGCGTATTATGGATGTAAGGGAGAAATGATCCCATAACAGAGTGTGACTTGAGTAAGTCATTGCTTTGCTGGAGTTATTTTGGAATAATTTATTGATACAAGCAAGCACAAGTCTTGTTTGAATGTATGTTTCTATTTTGGAAGAAGGCCTTTTTTTGTCTGAAAGCTTAAATGTTTGGAAGTCTTTTTATTGTGCCTTTTTGTGTCTCAATGCCTCCTGTATGTGAATGGAAATACATCCTTCTGATATTGTTGTTAAATTTAATGTATTGCAATATGTAATCAGGATTTCCTTGCTCAACATAATGACACCATATGAAAAAGCAGTATTTCAATAAAAACATGTAGTTATAGTAACAAACTCATATGAAAATTTACATTAGAAAGAGAGTAAAAAGGTCAATAACATTCTGTGAAACATGATAACCAAGCTGATAGCATTTAAAAAATAAAAAGTTTTGCCCCAATGCCAGTGAAATACTGTAAATTTCATTGTGTGATTAAGTGTTAAGCTTAATCATCAAAAGATATTTGACAAAATATGATCATTACCATAGGATCAAAACCTAGAATATAGTCTGCACATGGTAGAATCTGGTATTGTCCAGGTTCTGTCTCTGGCCAGCATGAAATTGTATCCCATACTGGTTCACACGTCCCTGGGACAAAACGTAAAGAAAGGTAACAGTATTGTTGCTCTTGATAACTATCTACAGTAATTTGCAAATACAGAGGTGAAAATAACATTACAAAATGATTTATTGAAACTTAATCAGGAATATCATCTATTTTCTACTGAATTATTACAATACAGGGAAGTAACTTAATTCAGCATGCTGTGACCTCAGAAATGTTGATAAATAGAGCACCATCTATCAAACTAAACATACGAGGTGCATTCAAGTTCTAAGGCCTCCGATTTTTTTTCTAATTAACTACTCACCCGAAATTGATGAAACTGGCATTACTTCTCGACGTAATCGCCCTGCAGACGTACACATTCTTCACAACGCTGACGCCATGATTCCACGGCAGCGGCGAAGGCTTCTTTAGGAGTCTGTTTTGACCACTGGAAAATCGCTGAGGCAATAGCAGCATGGCTGGTGAATGTGCGGCCACGGAGAGTGTCTTTCATTGTTGGAAAAAGCCAAAAGTCACTAGGAGCCAGGTCAGGTGAGTAGGGAGCATGAGGAATCACTTCAAAGTTGTTATCACGAAGAAACTGTTGCGTAATGTTAGCTCGACGTGCGGGTGCATTGTCTTGGTGAAACAGCACACGCGCAGCCCTTCCCGGACATTTTTGTTGCAGTGCAGGAAGGAATTTGTTCTTCAAAACATTTTCGTAGGATGCACCTGTTACTGTAGTGCCCTTTGGAACGCAGTGGGTAAGGATTACGCCCTCGCTGTCCCAGAACATGGACACTATCATTTTTTCAGCACTGGCGGTTACCCGAAATTTTTTTGGTGGCAGTGAATCTGTGTGCTTCCATTGAGCTGACTGGCGCTTTGTTTCTAGATTGAAAAATGGCATCCACGTCTCATCCATTGTCACAACCGACGAAAAGAAAGTCCCATTCATGCTGTCGTTGTGCGTCAACATTGCTTGGCAACATGCCACATGGGCAGCCATGTGGTCGTCCATCAGCATTCATGGCACCCACCTGGATGACACTTTTCGCATTTTCAGGTCGTCATGCAGGATTGTGTGCACAGAACCCACAGAAATGCCAACTCTGGAGGTGATCTGTTCAACAGTCATTCGGCGATCCCCCAAAACAATTCTCTCCACTTTCTCGATCATGTCGTCAGACCGGCTTGTGCGAGCCTGAGGTTGTTTCGGTTTGTTGTCACATGATGTTCTGCCTTCATTAAACTGTCGCACCCACGAACGCACTTTTGACACATCCATAACTCCATCACCACATGTCTCCTTCAACTGTGGATGAATTTCAATTGGTTTCACACCACGCAAATTCAGAAAACGAATGATTGCTCACTGTTCAAGTAAGGAAAACGTCGCCATTTTAAGTATTTAAAACAGTTCTCATTCTTGCCGCCGGCGGTAAAATTCCATCTGCCATACAGTGCTGCCATTCTGGGACGTACTGACAATGAACGCGGCCTCATTTTAAAACAATGCACATGTTTTTATCTCTTTCCAGTCCGGAGAAAAAAAATCGGAGGCCTTAGAACTTGAATGCACCTCGTATATCAGAGCTGGTAACTATAAGCTATTTGCATGATTGTATATGATACACAATTAACTTTTCCTTTCATGGTATTAATTGTTTATATTATACATGTGGCCAAAAGGTAAACAGTACAGACAAAACTGATGTGAATGACAAGGGCCTTCAAGACTGCAATGGTCATTATGGCAGTATTGTCAATGAAAAAGAAGGTTGACTCCACATGGGAATCTTTATTCATCTTCCATGAAGACCCAAAATAACTGTTAAAAAAGTGATGTCCTGATAGGGCCTATTATTTGTATAAAGATTCCTGATGATGCAATACCATTTTCTAGTCAGTATCTCTGCAGATGTTTACAATAACTTCAGTCATACTTGCATGAATTGTTGGTATTTAAAGGTATACTTTCTTTCTTAAGCAACTCCAGCTAAAGTAAATCTGGAGATGCAAGATCTGGTGATACAGCAGTTCCACTTCTTTTTCTTCAATTGTGTTCTTTAATTGGTCACAAACTTTTTGGGTTTAATTGTGTCTTCCAAAGCCTGTTAAGCCTTGTTTAAATACAAGGGGTAATCATAAAGTTTTAATTATCATGTAAATTAATTTCAACAGTCTTGAATTCTTGAGTGTACTGTCAGATATCATAGTCTTTCTTGTATGATATTTTGGTGATGTGACTCATTGCCTTCATCAGGAGCTACCTGAAACAGGCAGCACCTGATGCATGCAGTGAGTCTCATCACTGAAATATCATGCAAGGAAGGTTATGATACAACTGCAGTACACACAACAAATCAATAACCTCACATTTGGGAGGACAGTGGTTCAAATGCCTGTCTGGCCATCCAGATCTAGGTTTTCCATGATTTCCCTTAATTGTTCCAGACAAATGCCAGGATGGTTCCTTTGAAAAGGGCGTGGCTGATTTACTTCGTCATCCTTCTGTAACCCAAGCTTCTGCTAAGTCGCTAAAGACCTCACTGTTGATGAGATATTGAACTCTAACCTCCCTCCTATATCAAGAACGTCAGCAAATAGCTGGTAAATCCTGAAGAATTACAATTAAGTTTTCTGTGTTTTTGCACGTATATGTTTCTGGTGCTGATAATCATCAAATTTCCTGCACCACAGCATGTCACTACAGGAGCCAAAAGAAAATAATGTAACTCACTGATAAAATGAAGTACAGCGTAGCAATTTCTTTCTAGTATTTGAAGGGAAACAATACTGCAACAACACATGATGAGGTCACAGATGGGTACAGCAACAATACATCATCTTATGACACATTGGTTAAGTGGTGCATATACTTCCAGTGGGGCCAGAAAAATCTCAATGATGAAGAATGAAGTGCAGACCATATCTTTGTGAAGAATTCAGAATCACATGGGAAATGGGTGCCCAGAAATTTCGAAGACCAGCACAGCACAACTGAGTTGATAGGGAAAGAAGTGAAAATCAGTTTTCAATATTTTGCATGACATTCTGAACATGACAAAAGTAGCTATCTGCTAGGTATTCAAGACTGCTCACACCCATTCAAAAAGTCCACTGAATCAAGGCAGAGCAGAAATGCTGTACCTGTCCCATAGCAATCCACACAGACACACACACACACACACACACACACACACACACACACAACGAAAAAAAAAGAAAAGAAAAGCATCAGGCAAGGTGATGCTGAGTGTTTTCTGGGACTACAATGGTGAACAGCAAACAGATTATGGGAGATTATGTTTGTAAGGGGAAACTTACACAAGTGCATACCGCTGAAATTTCCTGATGAGCTGTGATGAATGAAGAGTCATGTGTGGACATCAAAGAGTGTGTTTTTGGTTTGTAGTGATGCTACAGCTCACTCTACACAAGAAGGAGTCACACTTGATGCTTCTTTGTGCTATCAAATTTTGCCTCAACCACTTCATGCTCCCAATATTC